>NW_024868056.1:0-146692 GCF_013358625.1 Macadamia integrifolia
CCAAAATCACCTATTAACTTAAGAAATCGCTAATGCTTCTCAAATCTTGTGAACACTTATTTAAACCTTCAAAATCAACACATAGACCATCTATTAAACCTTAGATTCATCATCTCAAGTGGGATTTACAAGATCTCAAGGAACTCTACCCAAATCAAGGGTTCACTTGGGGTTTGGTGAAAGTTTAAGAAGTATAGCTTTCGCTCACCTCAAATCGTAGGTCTCGTGTTGGGGATCCCTTTTTCGGTGTCGGAATGAGAAGATCAAACCTCGGCGTCGTTTAAAACCATTTCTTCCTCCTCTTTCTTTCCCTTTCTTCTTCTTCGTTCTCTTTTCTTCCTTTCTTTTCTCTCTCCTCTTTACTCTTCTCACCAACTCCTTAATGCATTAAATGAGAAAAGGAGAAACATAATAATTACTATTTATACTTAGAGAATATCTAGTAACCACATGGGTGGGTCACTCAGGTGGGCGGGTTCGCCCGCTTATGATCGCCCACCTGTTGGTCAAAACTTAGCCAAACAATTGAGATTTTGATAGAATTCGACTCTCAGCATGTATCTCACTCTCGGCACGAGATATATAATACGTATACACTTTAGGATACGGTTACGTACCAGCATTACCCATACATGACCTTATGATACGTGCATGTACACGGCTTGGGTACACCCGTCTCCTCTGGCACTGACTTGGACTTGTCTGGCCAACCTGTGTTCAAATTCACCCTTGTCATCATGGTCCATAAGGAACCCGCCTTAACCCTCTCTGGTTCGGGTCCTGCATGATTAAACCTGGTCAACCGTGTAATTAAACTAGGGTTTTAAAAGTAAGGTATCACAATTACTCCCACAGGAAGAGCCTCCTAGTGGAAGTAAGGGGGCTGGTGATTCGGTAGAATTTGTCACCGAATAAAGCGAAGATACGTGGAAACCGAGGGAGGGACGCGTGTCGCCCATCCGATAAAGGGGCAAGGCTCCTAACCATGTGAAGGGAAGGTTCCAGAAGGGACAAGGCTCCTAACCACGTGGAGGGAAGGTTCCAGAAGAGGCAAGGCTCCAAACCACGTGAAGGTAAGATTCCCGAAGGGGGTTTCCGAAACCCTAGGCCCAGCAACCCTATAAGAGGAAACCGAAAAGGGACACCAGGAGGTAGGCCGACACCCACCATTACTCCTGTGAATATACTGTTCCACCGGTCACTAACTGAGGCATCAGAGGACTAATCCCGGAAATACCTCCGGGCCTCTACCTTCTGTGCTTGTGCAAAATTAACTCAGGGGATTTTGGCAGTAACACCACCCATTTTGGTTGCGGCTGGCCACGATGCATCTGTATTAAGCTTGACAGATGGGGCACAAGGGGGAGACCATGGGATCAATGAGATCGCACCAATAAACATCAATTGGGGAGTTCTTTTTCATTTCATTTGGTGGAGATAGAATTCGTTGCTCGTACGATCACCTGGTCATACGAATCAACGATCAACATCTATTCCACTTTATGCCATTACAAAGATAAAGAGGGGTATATCTGAGAAAAAAAAGGACAAAGGTTGGTCATTGACTCCTACGACCAGGTGATCGTACGAGCAGCAGATCCGGTGGGGTCATCATTTTGCCTCCAATGTATTTGGACACAGGGGATCATGCTGCCTCACAGAAACCATTTTTCCCATTTCCTTTTTAATTCACGCACACAAATAGGAAAAGCATTGCTTTCGGACACCCCAACCACACCTTAACCCTTCAATTGTTAACCACGTACATAATAATTTTCCGCCAACCACACCTTAACCCTTCAATTGTTAACCACGTACATAATAATTTTCCCCAACAGCAATTAAAGTATCACAGATCAATATTTTTACGATCTACTGCCTTCTTCCCTCTTGGCTCTCTCCAATATCAGATTTTGCTTCATCTAAAACTATTTTCTCACCTATTTTAGAGTACTTTTATGTACTATACGTCGGTGAAGTAAATAACATTCTGTAGAATCTAAGGTTTAATTAGAACCCCGATCAGATATGGGATCGTCCTCCATTTATTCTGATTAATCAAATCAAAATCAGCCAAACCCCTAGAAAATTGAAATGAGAAAATA
This sequence comes from Macadamia integrifolia, assembly GCF_013358625.1. Classification (NCBI taxonomy): domain Eukaryota; kingdom Viridiplantae; phylum Streptophyta; class Magnoliopsida; order Proteales; family Proteaceae; genus Macadamia; species Macadamia integrifolia. The sequence goes on from NW_024868056.1 coordinate 2,106, forward strand.
AAAAATAGATTTCTATATATATATATTGGAGTTTTTTATTCAAAAATCTTGTAGATATTGCTAAAGCTTATGGAGATAAATTTCGTTGTTTTTAGCTATTCTACTGACTTTAAATGCAAAAGAATCCTACAGTTACCAGAAATGAGAAAGATGGGGTGGAGCCCACATCCTCTACAGAGAGCAATGAGGTGTGGTGAACATCGGATGACTGAGAACATCTGGGCATGTGTCCCAAGAGGCTCCCAGCTATCCGATGCAGTGGCTGCACACGATTTTCACACGTTGCAATGGGTTGGAAATCCTACTTAATCCATTCTGAAGGGACTCAATAGAAACAAGCACTTTTATTATGAAATGTGAAGTAACTGCATATACTTTATTCATACAACATAGTTGGCCTTATTCTTCATCAATGATATCTCATGATCAGAAGTACCACCCTTCAGACCTTCTTAAACTTGACCTTGAATTGTTCATCACTCAAAGCTGCCAAACGTCTGAAACCATTGTTGTCAACGAAAATGGCGATATCCTGGCATTGAGGTCTACAGGTATCACAAACACCAGGACAGAAGAAAAGCTTGTAATCATCATCATGTATCTTAATACTAAACCAATTTGCCAGAGTTTCTCTTCCCGGATTTCCTTCAACCCCACCTGTGGTGACAAATCTATGCCCACTAGACTCATCACTATCCTTGAGCTTCCACACTGTTGATTGTACACAAGTTGTCACAGCAGAGAACTTGATATTCAGATCCATAGACGCTTCAATGATCACTTCACTTGTGTTCACCGGCTTAAACGTTACCGGAATACCGGTAGACGCTTCAAGCTGCTCTTGAACAACATCCAAAGGGCAGCTGGTTGCATTACCTAAGTTGGAGAGAGTAAGCCCACCACCACCTTTCCCACTTATCACAGGCAAGCTGTAGTATTCGACAGCAGATCGGAGTTCTTCACCCGTTGTGTCACGTACGATTTGCGCTACCACCGGCAACTGTTTGATCGTGGAAGTTATAAGAAGCAGCTGAAATAGAAACAGAAGAGTCCTCATTGTGATCTTTAAATCTTGTATGAAGTTACTTGTGAAGATGCATACAGAAGAAAGGCCTCCTATATATATATATATATATATATATAGAGAGAGAGAGAGAGAGAGAGAGAGAGAGAGAGAGAGAGAGAGAGAGAGAGAGAGAGAGAGAGAGAGAGTTCTTCGTATAAGCTAGTCAGAGTGGAAAAATATTTATTGTCACCTAGGTTGCAGGAACTTTTCTGTTACGTGTGTTTCGTGATAAAAAAAAATGAAATAATTCATTCATCCTCTAGTTTGAATACGTTGTTTAGATTTTTGTATTTTCTAAAATATCTTTAAAGATTTTCTTTCTTTGACTGCGAGTTCAAGTAATAGATTAGTTCTTGCTTATAGCAACTAATGGTCATCTAGTGCGCCACAGTTTTTGACCAATAGTAGTGAACACGTGGGAGACTAGTAATTTAGGATAAGTTTCACATAAAGGGTCAAAGTCAAATTTTTTTCATTTTCAAAAGCCTCAAAAGTCAAGATCAAGAAATTATGGCCTTTTGATATCATTTATGGATTTCGTGCCAAACTAGATTGAATTTGATGTCAAGCATATGGCCATCAGATAATGTTATGGAAAAAAGTTATAAAAAATAAAATATTAAAATATTAATAAAAAAAAAAAAAAAAAAAAAAAAAAAAAAAGGAAGAAAAAGAAGAAGAAGAAGAAGAAGAAGAAAGAAAGAAAGTAAAGGTGTTATAAAGGGGTGATCTAATCGTGTTGCGGAGAAGATGATGTAAATAAGAATGCCTCATGGATAAGGGTTTCAATATATAATCGAAACCATTTACTAGAACCGAAATCAATCGGTTATAATCAAATCGAACCGTACTATAGTAAATTGATCCGGTTTTGATTTTATAGGCCATAATTTTGGTTTGGAACTGAACCGAACCAAAAAACCGATGGTTAACCCGCACTTAGTATTAAATACTTAAAGTGTTTTGAATTTCGATGGGTCTCTACGAAAAAAGGGAAAGAAAAAAAAAAAAAAAAAAGCAAAGTACTAACCGAGAAAGGAGCTTCGCTTTTACACAATGGCTCTTCTTGATTTTCTAATTCTAGGATCATAGTTAATTAGTTATAATATGTGTAGTCTTTTACATAGAAAGTATATTGTCCTTGGCAAAATAAATGTATATTGTCTTAATTCTTTGGGAAATTTAATATATGTAGGATTCACACTAGTTATAGGATGCAAACCATTTTCTAAAACGAGACTATTAACCACATGTAAACCGGTTGTGAACCGAATAACAAAAATCGATTAAAAACTGTAGGGGAATTATGTGTCAGAATATTGAGAGAGCAAACCTCAGTGTCGCCTTCTTGATAGGAGAACTTTCAATCTATCACCTGTATGAAATATTCCTGATACCTGTAGCAAAGATTGTTAGAAAAATCAGTGGGTTGAGTCGTGTCACTTGACATTGTCCTTAAGACCATAGATGCCCCTTATGGTGCGACCAGGAATATTGCAAATCGGCCTCTAAGATAAAACAGCCCAATGGCTCCCCCAGTAATTGTGCACTCGACTATTGGACTCCTTCGAATGCTATAGGGTTGTGCTCAAATTAGAAAAAAAAACACCAAGAAATGGACATGTGAAATCCAATGAAACTCAAGAAAATCAAAGCTTGACAACACACACTTGAATGCGTTAAGTGACTTGATCCTGGTTTCAAATGCTAAAGTCTCCCTCTATTTATAAAACAAGTGAGATGAAGAGTAAAGGAGAAGGAATTAAATTGAGACTTGAATGATAGATTATACATCTTCCAAAACTGAAGAATTGATGCCTCAAGAGGCTTCTCATGTAAAGACATAAAGTGACTCAAACGGTTAAAAGAGAATTACCTTAAGGAGCTTTTAGCAACTGTAGAGATTAATAATCATTATGTGGAGAGCCTTAAGGAATCTCCAAAATTGAAGGAAGTACATAATACATCTAGCTTCAACAATAGGCTACATAAATAAACTATCCATTTAAGAAGCAATTAAGGGGAGATGTAAAGAATCTTCAAAAATTGAAGGGGCAAGTGTTTTGAATCTTAATTTTTTTTTTTAAACTTACATTAAAAACCAACAAAAATCATTAAAACCAAAACCGGATGAAAACGATTCTGATTTCACCTTATTCCTATCCAGTGCAGTTTTGGTTTCACCTTATCAAAATGTAAACCGAACTGGAACTAAACCAAATAACCAAAACCTCACCATTTGACACCCCTACTCACGGAGTTGAAGGTTTCCTTTTTCAGTAAGTCAAGGTCAAATTTCAAATGTCAGAAGTAGATATCTTATCCTCACAGTGATTTTTATAGGAAAATTATTAGTTTCATTTATTAAATTACCTATTTGCTCTTTTATTTTTCTTTTAAAAGCTACAAATTTTATGGATATTTTCATAGTTGCTTGCCAAACTTTAAGATATTCTTGATTTTCTGAGTTGGTGTAAGAAAATGTTAAACTAATATGGTGTTGATAAATTCATTTGGTTAGTAGGTTTCATTTTGATACCTCTACATATTTAGTATGAAGAAATCAAAAATAAATAAAGAATGTGATATAGAGAATAATGTTTCAGATAGAATTAAAGTGAGATGGATGAAGTGGGTGAAAACATCCTCTGCCGCGGGTGTGGCGGTGTGGCGAGCATCCGATGGTCAGAACGACATTAGGGCTCATGTCGTTGTCGTCTCGATCATCCGATGCTCGCGGCACCGCCGCACCCGCAGCAAACAATCATCACTCATGAAGTGGAGAGATGAGACCAGAGTATTATGTGATCGACATATTCCTTTAAAACTTAAAGAAAAATTCTATAAGATTGTTGTACGACCAACTCTGATGTATGGGGCATAATGTTAGGCTGTTACTATTAAGAAATGTCATATTACAAAGGTATATGTAGCAGAGATCAGGGCGTTAAGATGGATGTACACAAAACTAGGAAGGATAAAGTATAGATGAACGTGTTATAGCTTATTTGGGAGTTGCAACAATCAATGATAAGCTCTGAGAATGTCATTTAAGGTGGTATGGTCATACTCATCGGATGCCTAGGGATGCCCTAGTAAGGAGAGTGATACGATTCGTATTAAATGAGTTAAAAGAGCTTAGGGCAGACCGAAAATGACCATAGGAGAAGTTGTGAGGAATGACATAAATAGTTTAAATCATATACCAAGTATGACCGCAAATAGAGCCTATTAGAGAGTAAGGATTTATGTATCTAACCCCATTTAGTGGAGATTCTCCGGTCTTGTTGGGCTATCCTCTTACCTCTTACCTCTTACTTTCATCTTTCATTCTTCATCTTTCTTTTCTCTTTTCCATTTTCAATTCTCATCTCATTTATTTTCCCTCTTTTATCATCTCTTCATCCCTTTTTTTTTGTTTAGACTTTAGTTTTTACCTACTTTGCTTGATCCCCATTAAATTGGGATAAGGTTGAATTTATTGTTGTTGTTGTCGTCGTTATAATGGCAGTTTCTTAAATAGATTTAAGATTGGCACCTACACAAGTATGGTCAAAGCTAATGAGAATAATCACTTAGCTCATATTACTTACTGGCCTTGCCAGTGCTCTGACAAGTCAAGTGGCATTTGGCAATATGGAGGGCAACCTTTATGCATTGGAAATTGAAGATGATCATTTTATTAGAGGGAAAATTACCTGATTATCCATTTTTTTATTTTCTTTTACAAAACTATCCACCCCAAAGTTTCAGTTAACAAAAATACCTAAAATCGGGTTGGGGTTTACAAAATTAACCGCTCAATTTTTCAGTTAACAAAAATACTAAAAATCAGGTTTAGATTTACAAAAGTACCCACCCAAAGTCTTAGTTAATAAAAATACATGATTGTATGTGGAAGATGAAGGAGAATCATTGTTTCGGGTAGTTTTGTAAACCCAAACATGATTTTGGGTATTTTCTATAGAGCCCTGCTCTTTAAGCCCGGTTTATTGATCGATTGGTTCGGTTTGGTCTTGCAGGGTCTGAACTGGAATGGATTGATGCCAGTGCCTTGTGGTACATTATGGCAAGGGTGACATCAAATGCGAGGTGACCAGATGAGATTGAGCCGGTACCCGAGATAATCCGCATGCCTATGTTGTGCCCTTGCACATATCACAAGGCCATGTATGAATAGGAAAGATACATTATCGTATTTGAATGATAGGAACTTGATTCACAACACATGGTGAGAGTGAAGTACATGTTACGACTCCATTTTCCTCCAAAATATAGCAAGATTGGCTTATTTGGCTAACTGGTGGGTGTCACTGGTAGGTGCGAGACCCACCAGTGTGACCCACCTGTTAGGGTATTGTGGACCCCAGCATGCCCGGCTTTGATGAGCATGTGAGTCTCGGCCTCCTCGCCGTAATAAGATCTTGTATTTTCGATGATGTCGGCTACCTCTCCCGAAAACGTGGTTTAATGTGATTCGGTCCATAAATGGATAAAACCAAGCGGACCTTTCTCTCTCTCTCTCTCTCTCTTTTATGGTTTTTAGCAAAGTGGGTGAGAGGAGTAAAGAGGAGGGAGAAAAGATGAAGAAGGAGAGAAGGAAGGGGAAAGAGGTTCACCCCTTGGATTTCGGAGCCCCACGTCGCCTTTACATCATCGGAATAGTGTCCGGCAACTTAAGATCTTCATTTTGCAGTAAGTAATATCATGAACCTTGAGATTTGATGAAATCCTCTTTGTATTTGTTTGAATCTAGAGGATAATGGAGTCATTGTGTGATTTCCTTGAAGTATTTGAGGAGGGAAACAAAGATTTTGTGATTATTGAAGTGGCATTTGAGTTTGGGAAGAGGATTCCAAGATTTGGGGTTTTTCCAAGTAAAGGTATAATTTCTTCTCCCAAATCTTGTTGTTGTCTTAGATCCATGATACAATCAAGTAGATGAAACTTAGAATGTGTGAGAAATGATGCGGGAATCACCCTATTGGGGTTCCAAGAGTTGGAATGGAACAAAGAAGGAAAACAACAAAATCCAAGAGAGTCGGTAAGTAAAACCGGTGTGACCCACCAGTCACACCTACCCTCTCGGGTTCTATCGACGGGTAAGACCTGCGGGTGCCTGACCTGTCGATGTGACCTACCAGTCATTCATGCACCTCTGGTTCTACCAGCTGGTAAGATTGGCGGGTTCCTGACCCGGTTGTATGACCCATTGGTCTAGGAAGACTGTATAGATGGATTCTCCTACCCACCTATATGTCCCACCTGTATCTCAAATGAGCTCCAATTGAACTCAAACCCGCCAACTATACACGTCATGTCTATGTCCTACGTCGATTATAATTTCGATTGGGACGCATTTTTAAACCCTTTGTCTGTGCTAGGTTTTGAGAAACTCATCTTCTCACTCTGGATCTTACCTGTACCGCGAGTGCTGATTCTTCTACAAGAATAAGTAAGTGGGGAGAAGACTTTTTTATTCTTAATTTTTGGAGTGTTTTTGGTATCCTTCGCATTTATGGACTATATTGACATACCGATTGCTATGCTCATGCATATGATTGATGAATGAGTGATGCATTAGAATCTTAAATTCTATATGCATTGTTATATGTTGAAATCTTGAGAATGGATTTATCATGTGATGTTTATGATGTCGGCTTGCCGAACATGTGTGGGATTTCTAGATTAAATGTCGTAGTCGGCTTAAAAATAAATGCATTGGTTCACCGTGGAATGGGACACAGAAGAACTATGCAGTTGTATTATCTCATGTAGGAGCATGTGGTTAGGATTTTATATTCCCTCGTGCTACGACCCTTCCCAACAGGGGTTTACATGTTGGGTTATCACTAGGGGGAAGCGTCGGTTGCGGACCGCCGTGGTGGTTAGAAGTACGCCTAGCTAATCATTAGGACAATTGAAAATCTTAGTGATATATTCAGAGGGTCAATCGTACTGTTTTTAATTTCTATTGTGGTTCGGCCACGATTTACTTTTCTGAGTGCTCACTGTGGGCCTTCCCCAACAACCCTATGGGCATATCGTGGGATGGAGAATGTGTCTCGAACCCGGGTCATACGTGCACTGTGGTTGTGAGAAGCACATTACCCATAACCTAGAATGATTGTTTAGGTGGAATAAGATTAAAATGAATCTCACGCATATAGTATCATTTGCTTTGCATTTGCTTGTGTGCGTCTTTCTTTTTATTTACTAAGCTAGTGAGCTCACCCCTCGTGTACACACCTTTTTAGATGATTTTTTAAAATATTCTATAGAGGGACCTGTACTGGGTCCCACTGACGAAATCCCAGTGGGGGATTGGTGAGCTCCTGAAGAATTCGAGCACGGGGTCGGCTGCCCATGTGAGAGTTGTGTTGCAGGGCAGCAGTGACAGATTCTATTGACTGTACTCTTTTTTATTCTTTTGGTATATTTCCCTTTTTGTGCTCTCGATATTTAAATTATTATTTCTTGTGTAAATATCATGCCTGCGAGCCCACATGTAAATATTATGTATAACAATTTGGGTATCAAGAGTATATAGGGAATTACAGTTAATCATTTACGACAAGACTTCCGTTGTTTCATATTATTATATTCTATTGATCACTTGTGGCTTGTTGTACTGTGGTTACTGTATCAGATGATCCTGGTGGTTTGGGTTACCCGAAGGAAATCCAATCACCGGTCCGGTTCTATGTAAATGGGGCGTGACATTTTCGTTGCTGAAACTTTGTGTTTGTAGTTTTGTAAATCCAAACCTGATTTTGAGTAGGTAGTTTTGTACCCAAACTTTATTTTGGATAGGTAGTTTTGTAAACCTAAACCAGATTTTAGGTATTTTGGTTAACTAAAATTTTAAGTGGGTACCAACTCAAAAGTAGATATTCATGTAATTTTCACTTTACTATATTTTGAAATCATTTTGAGTTATTAGAAATGATACATGAGGACTGTGCATGGGCCATGGCCAATGGAGAGTAGTATTTTTTATGGAAAAATTGATTATTTGGTCTTCTGTTTCGTGCAAATCTGTGGCATTTGAATCCAGTCCGCCATTCCATGCAAGTCGAAAAGGTGCCAAACCATCAGCAGGTGAAAATGGGAATTGATCAATGGTCTTGCCTATGGTGAACGGAAAGACTTCACCTTGTTCACCAGTTGGAGTAGTTGGCATGGATTCTAGGGGCCCGTTTGATAACGTTTCTATCGTTTCTGTTTCAAGAAGCGGCAGAAACATAAATTTCCGTTTCTAGAAACAGAAACGGAATTGAAGGTGTTTGATAAGTCATGTTTTTAGAAGTCGATAGTAACCAGTGAAAAAATGGCCACAAGTCGTTTCCAGAAACGGCGAAACAAGTTCAACTTATTTCGCCTGGGTCGTTTCTTGAACCATAAATAAGTAAAAATTTCTATTTCTATTTCTGAAAATAAGTGAAACGAAACAATTTTATCAAACGCTTTTTACTCCGTTTCTGCTGTTTCTGGAAATAGAAACGGCTGAAACGCATTTCTTGAAACGTTATCAAACGGACCCTAGGTTTCGAATCCGTTCTGAGCCTCTGACAAGAATTACAGGGGGGAAAAAAATACTTACTAACCAAAAAAACCCCCCCCCCCCCCCTTTTCAGTAGTCAACATACAACACTCTTGGTAGGATTCAAATCTGTTCTGAAAGCGAAAAAAAAAAGAGAACTGAGTTTCAGAATGCATTCTCGACCTAGAATCGATTTCGAGATTGCATACCAAAGACAATAATCTACACGCAACTCAAGCCCCAAGCCTAGTCCCAGAAGCCAAATATGATATCAGATAGGAAAAGTCTAATTATTAAAGAACGATCACATTAAATTTCCACAATCACACCACTGTATTTATAAAAGGAAACTGTGTAAATAAACTATAAATTCTGCGTTCAATGATACAGGAAGCAGTTGGATCCTGATCTCCTCTCCTGGCTCCACACATCCCTGACACCTCCAAGGAGGGGTGGAGAAAGGAAAACAAATAAAATAGAGAATCTCAAGGTGTTAATATTACAACCAACGTTGTACCACAGAGAGACCACAGACAACAATTACCAAATAAACACTGCAATCCAAAAATGCGGCACCAATTACCCTGTGCAAAAGCAACCCCATCTCTAAGGCCTTACCCAGCCCATCTGCCCAATCATACCCATCCTCAGAAGGTTCTTGTGTTGCTGCTTCTTGAACCTTGCCAGAATGTCCTTTTTCCTCAAATAGCAGCCGTCCAAGCACAAGCGTAACATCGGTCAATAAGATAAGATAAACTGGCTTAGACAGTATGGTGCTCCTTACAAAGTTACTTCCAATTAAAGGAAACCTGAGATGTGATAGAACAACAATAAGGGCTATGCCGATCGAACAATGAAGACGGATTCTTTCAGAAGCAGAGATGGAGGAACTAATTCGGCTAGCAGTGAAAATTCTGGAGTGAAGTCTCTGGGGTTCACTACGTGGTGGTTCAGCATCGACCTTAGAAGTGGACAAATTCTGAGCCTTTGATGACGACAAGGTTATAGATGCTGGTGCTTTGCCGTCGATGTCCAGAGGAACAGTTCTTTGGTAATCAGGACTAGTCTCACATTTCAGCAGCTGAGGATCCATTTTGCTTATTGTGCCAATGGCAGCATGGCTAGCAGATTCATTTCTGATCTCATATTTTGGTGAGTCAGTGCCAGATGCATCTTCTTCACCATGAAAAGGGACTGCAATACCGCAAGGACCAATGAGTGACTGTGGTATATACGATATGTATTGAAGACAATGATGCACTAACAATCAACCATAACAATGGACACATCTTGTAAATACATTGACTAACAACATTTAAGTTTGAAAATTCCTATTACTGAAAAAAAAGTTATACTTGCTTTGGTAGTGCTGACGTGACATCATTACTGCTGTTCCCGGATTTGAAGATTCGCTAGTTATAGGTTCTCAGTGGACATCATTTTTAGTTATTAATGCCATTACTTAGTACAGGTCCATAATGTTGATGACAAGAACAAAAGTTAATGACAAAACGAATTAAGTGGTAAAATGCCTAAAATCATAAAATTTCAAACCTCTCTTTACTGGAAATTATAATTTGTAAGTTGGAAAAAGCAAATATCCCATGCAGTCAATGTTAGTGCCAGGAAACAATATTTCATGAACATTTTTAGCAAAATAAGTATTTCACGTTTCAAGTAACACACAAAAGATGCAACCTTTCCTATTAATATTTAAGAATTTGATGTGCGCATCATGGGCCAATCAAAGGATACAGAAATGGGTTTCCAGGCTCAGGTTCTCATAAGACTTCTTTTTTCTTTTTGTGGGGGTGGGGTGGGGTGGGGTGGGGGAGTGGGAGGGGGTTGGGGAGGGGTTAGGTGTGATGATGTTTGATGGTTTAGCTTTGCTAACATTATGATATTTTCTCCTCCATTTGGAGGTTTTCAAGAAACCTAAGAGATGATATACCAGTCTCCCAAGTTTTTACCACTCAATTGTATAATCCTTAGTGACCTAATTATTCCACCAAGGTAATCTTTGTTCACGATCATTGAAATCACATTATGCTAGTTAAAGTACTTACGGTCCTTGAATTCAAGTGCCTGGGAGAGAAACTTACAGAGAATGGGTTGGGAATGCATTTGAAAATTTTTTAATTTCCTTGGACACCTCTAACGCGAAAATCTATACTGCGTGAATTCATCCCTTTAACTTTATAAAACTTAAATTTCAAATACACATACACGCATGTGTATGCAAAGATAAACTCAAGGGCCATTCCCAAATTTACATTAGATTTCAATTTGGTGCCCTCATGCTGTTGCTCCCACACCAATGCTCTCTCTCACACGCCTTGTGAATTTATATTTAGTCCCAAGGCTTGCATGTTTTTGGGCACAGAAATTGATATCGCAGACTCATTGTAACAGAAGGCTTGACAGACCAGACCAGACCAGACCAAGGCTCAATTTTTTCTTCTTTTCCTTTCTTCTCTTCTGTAACTTCAATAATTCCCCATTTAGTACTTCCATCAATATCTTATATCCTCCCCTGTTATTCCCTAATATTTCCAAGCTCTCTCCCTATTCATTTCATTTCCCTAACCTGAATATCCTATAATTCTCTTTTCCTGCTCCCCCTCCCATTTAGCTTTCGTAAAGAATTTTATGAACAAGTGAAAGGAAAAAAAAACCCTAAAATCAAAATCCTAATTGCTTGGCCTCACCATTTCCTCCTGTACATTGTCAAGAATCCAGCAATTGTATCAACTGATTTCATGAGCCATATGATGGTGGCATGACATTGAAAAGTTTCAATAAGATTGCATCCATTTAAACCTGTTGTTTAATTTCTTTATCTTCAATAGATCTCTTCCCTCAGTTCGAACACATATCTAACATCACAACAATGCAAACCTCATGGAAATCTAAGATTTAACATCCATTCGATATCAAAAAATTTTCAATCAACAGAACAAGAGGAAATGCACACGAACAGAACAGATTTCAAACATTCGTAAAGCAAAGCAAAGGGAATGGAAAACAAAGTACTCTATAGATTCTTTAAATTCTTCAAGGGGGGAGGAAAGAGGGGGAGGGAGAAAAAGATACCAGTGCTTAAAGTTGAACGACGGGATTGTTGTTTCAGATTATCGAAAGAGAAATCCGGTGATGATACTGTGGTGGAATGATGTGGTTCTAATGGTGATGATGATAAATTTTGGATTCTACCACTGATGAGAGCGAGGCGATCAGATCCCCTGTCCACGATTTTTCGTCGTCGGGCGTCCCTGCCACTCGTTGCCATGTCTCTCTGCGTTTCTTTCTTCACCTGATTTGTTGCAATTTCAGGTAATTCTTCGTCCTCTCTCTCTCTCTCTCTGCTTATTTTGTCCCCCCCTCCGCAACCCTATGGGGTCAGTTCGCGGACACGATATACAGTTTCGTAATTTATGCTTCCAATTTTACCCTCTTTGTGTTATTGTTTTCCTCGGTGGTTTCGTTAAAGCCTCAGAGATTTCTCTTTAAGTTGTGAGCCCTGCACGTACGTTTTAGGTGTCAAACTAGGGGTGTCAATCGGTCGGTCTGGCTCGGTTTTGGTCCGGGTTGAGTCGGTTTCGGTATGAAAAAGTTGAAACCAAAATCGAACCAATAAGGAAATTCTGGTTTCGGTTTCGGTTTCGGTGCAGTTTGGTTTCGGTTTGTCTTCAGTTTCTTAAATCAATTTGTAACCAGGTTGGTTTTGGTTGTTGATCCAGTTTGGATTCGAATTTCCATACAAATGTATACAAAACTATGCAAATTTTGATTTTTTTTTAATGAATTTTGGAGTGTTTCGGTTTCTTACCGGTTTGGTTTCAGTTTCGGTCTGGGTTTTAAGCCGGTTTCGGTTTGGTTTCAGGTTCATCCGGTTTCTGATGCCGTTCGGTTTGGTTTTGGGGTTGCAATACTCCAAACCGAACCGAACCAATAAGGCTTCAGTTCGATTTGGTCCGTGTTGTTATCGGTTTGGTCTGATCGATTTTACCGGTTCGGTTTAGGAATTGACACCCCTATGTCAAACACATGTTTCACGTATTGCCATTAAAAATTTTAATTACTATTAAATAGGTAAGGAAGGGTATTTGTGGAAACATAAGGGACAGGTGTTGGCATGTAAGATATACATGTGCACAGGATCTAAGTTGATTGAGAGAGAGTTTCCGAAACTTGTGAAAATCAACTGCAGTCGCTGCATTGGTGCAATGAGTCCCTTGGGGCATATGCCCAAATGCTCTCAATCGTCCGAAGCTCACCGCACCTCACCGCTCACTATAAAAGATGTAAACTCTTCCCATAAGTAGGTGAGTCAATAGATTAATTTGGACCAGTTTTGGTTAGGTTTCAAACATGAACCTCAATAAGATGCATCGGTTTTGGTATGATTTTGGTTTTTTATCAGTTTACCATCGGTTTGGTCTCAATTTACTAAGTAAATATATTCTAGGTCGGTATCGGTTTCTATCAGGTTATATTGGCTTTGGTCTAGTTTTTAAGTTTGGTTCAATGTATTATTGGTTTTAATGTAGTCCAATTCGGTTTCAATCTCCCAAAAGCTCAACATGAAACATGATCCAATAAACTCATATTGATTTCGATTAGTTTCATCAAATGGAGCTAGGTTTTAACACCCCTACCTAAAGGCAGCGTGGCCCCTGCATCAACACAAGGACCAAGGAAGCACACGCATAAGCATTAATAGTAGCGGGATTTCTATTTTTCATGGTGGCGATTCGCCCCTCCCTATATCGGGGTGTAGAGGCCCCGCTGCCTCCTAGGCTTCTTTTTCCTTGATTATTTTTTGGGGCAAAGAATGCTACCGGGTTAAACATCCCTACATCTAGACACAGGGCTGGCAAAAAAGACCATCCTACCCCTTGGTTGGATTCTTGTGCGTCTCCCTGGTTGGTCCCCTACCGAGGCAGTGACCACTTGACCAGGTAACAATTCCCAGGCCTTTTATTTAATTTTTTTTTTTTTTTTTTTGGTAAACACCAAAGCCATAGGTGGCAAAGGTAGCTAATGCTTCAATCCCAAGCCCGCACCGCCTTGACTGACTGGGCTAATTGTTTAAAGACCGGTCTGACCTACTCTGATTATTAAACATGTTGGGCTCAAGTCCGACCCATTTAGTACATAGCGCAAGGGGTAAACCCGGTGGGTGCCCCACCAACCTGGCCAATTTACAAGCACGACTCGACCTGACACTTTAGCCCTACCATTTATATATATATATATATATATATTTTTTTTTTTTTTTTTTTTTTAATAGACTATGATATATATATATATATATTGATATTTTAATTAATTATTGAATGTAATTAAGTGTAATATATTTTCTAAATTATTGATGATTTAATAAAATATATTAAAGTATCTTAAATCTAAGACAGTGAAAAATCATTTAAGACCCGTTTAAGGCTTTATTGGTACATTATCCTGTTTAAGGCCTGATTATAGCCCGATTAGGAGAAGCCTAGTTAAAGCCTGATACAAGATCCACTCTTTCCTTAAATAGGTAGGTCACAATCCAATGCTATAGGCTCCTCAGGCCCAGCTAGGCCCAACCGAGATCCGACTTGACCTGAATGATTGACACTAGGGGTGTCAACCGGTCGGGCCGGTCCGATTTCGATCGGGCTTAATCGGGTTTGAAGACTTTCAAAGGCTACACCGTGTCCGCCCATTTAACTAATCGGGCTTAGTTATTGAGGGCATGGTACACTTTATATTCGATTGGTCGGCCTCGGGCTATAATCGGGTTACCTTAATCGGGCTTTAGTCAGGCCTTAACCGGGCTACGGACATGTTTAATGTTAAATGGGCTTTAACCGGTTTTTAAACGGGCCCTCTTTAAAATGTGCTCTTATATTCCGACCCACTCATACAAGCCCAAAAAAATGAAAATAAATCAATAAATGATACCAAATATAACCATTATTTAAAATGTGAACATGTCTTTACTTTTTAGTTTTTATTCTTTAATTTGGGGGGTAAAATAGGTATTCTACAATCATTAAAGGGTCGAGCCAAGTCAGTGCACAATAGGCCGGACTCGGTCGGGCGTTATTTGGTCGGTCTCGGTCGGGTGCCTGACGGTCCAAGTAGCAAAACCGAGACCGACCATTTATAAACGGGCCGGGCTCAAGCCCGACTCATTTAATAAACGGTCCGGGCCAGGCCGGTCTATAAACGGTCGGTCCCGATCGGTTTAGTCGGGTCGGGCCACGAATTGACACCCCTAATTGACACACCTAAGGTAGGGTTGTCACTGGGGGGCCAAAACCATTAAACCCAATTGGTCTGATCCGGTCTATATATAATTTTTTTAAGAACCAGCACTGAGCCAAAAATAACCGGTTATGAATTATTAAACCGCATTACCAATTAGATCCATTGGACATACCCATGTTATAATGGGCCATTGAGTCTATGGGCCTTAAATTTTATAGATTATTGTCCAAGGGCTCATAGTCCCTCATATATGTCGAGCTTGGTTCAACCAGGACCATTTAAAAAAGAAGAACCGACGTCCTCACCGATTATGCATGGGTTTTGGTCCTAAGACATGGGACTGATCATATGATCAGTTGGTGCTGGTCCTAGGCCCCATGGCACTGGTCGGATTAGAACCAGACCAATGCGAACTAAATCAAACTGACCAAATTGATGGGTGCCCTTTGATTGGGCTAGAAGGAGTATTGTAGAAGATATTACGTGTTTGTGTTTAGGATTTGATGTTGTTGTAAGTTTAGATCCTCTGTAGTAAGCGGTGAGCATCTAGGCACGAACTCAAGGGGCTTTCAGCCACCTGTTGCTCACTGCACTGATGCAGCAGCCGCAAACGATTTTTACACCTTATAAACTGAGCTTTTCTAAGAAGGCAGTTCTCTTCTTTAGATTTCCTTTGATAAATTTGTGTTTTGTTTAAAATAAATAAATAAATGACAGCCCTAGGTAGGGATTTAGGGCTAAGCATAATGAGTTTGTACTGAGTGCTATTATATGGGAGTCGAAATCGTCTACAACAAGCAGTGAGGAGCAGTGAGCATCCAACGGCTGGGATGGCCTGACCATGCACCCAGCCGTTGGATGCTCACTGCACCTCACCGACTCACCGTAAAAGATTTTGACGCATTATATGGAGCAACGTTTAAGTAATTAGTATCGGATTGGCTGTATTAGCTAATCCATATTGGTATAGGTCGGGTCATATCCATATTGGATTAGTTGTATGGTTTAATGTTGTATTTATGTGAAATGACAAGATTTACCTTAATTTGAATATTTAAAAAGTGTGTTATATTGAAAGGGAAAAGACATAGATTGCGATTTTTTTTTTTTTGGTCATCAAAGTTAGTTACAACAAGATTTTCCCTTATAATTAAAATCATTAAATTACAGTTTCATCGTAAATAAGATGAAGGTTTTCCCATCTGCTGGCCTTAGTTACAAGGTTTTTTGACATTAAATTACCAGCCTTGGTTACAATAAGGTTTTTCCATATATATAAAAGGAGAGTATTTCCTGCTGGGGAGTGTTTTTTATGCTCGCAAGAAACATCATATCATTTCCCTTGAAAGGATAAATTTTGGAAGAGGAGAGGAGAGGAGAGGTTGTAAGATTTTCTATTAGGTGGGCTAGCATAGTTAAAGATTTGTTTCCAAAACCGGTTTAGTGGTGTTGACTACAGATGGAGTAAGCAGAAAAAATCCAATATTATTGGTAAGTGATCTCTATGGAGATATTGGATTCTATTAGCACACCTTAATGGTATGAAATATTTATTACTATGTGTGGACCTAAGGTATTGTTTCCTTAATAGGGAGGAAACCCTAATTTTATTGCAGGGTTGGTCCCTACCCTCACCCCTATATATAGTTATCACTGACCCATTAATTGAGGCTAACGACAAAAAACAAAAGGGAAAGAGGATAGACCAGACCAACATTGATCGTGTTGTACGAGGAGCATACAAGAAGACATTGAGGAGTTCTTATTCTTCAGCCATGGATTCAGGTATGCCTAAAATGTGTTTTTGTAGTGTTTGTCATGCATGCTTATCGATCTTCATGAATCGTTCCGGATTTATTTTCTATCAATGGTATCAGAGTCTCGTTCATGAAAAATCGATCGGCTATACCACTAGTAATAAAAATCAATTTATTCTCCTCGAGTCGTTTTGTTTTGAAGAAACGAGAAAAGTAATATATTATATATTATTACTAAAGGACAAAACTTGCAAAGTTAAATTTAAAAAAAAAAAAGTACAGTTCAACTTATTATTATGGTTCAAAGAATTGAACCAAGTGATTTTACTTCATTACCCTTAAGCTTTTAAGTCACAATAATTGGGTTTTATTGGACTTGGGTTGGATCCATATGGTTTGACTTAGTTTTATATTTTATATTTAGAAACTTAATGGGCCAAGCCCATGTCCAGATTTGTTTAAGTGTAATGGGTTTAAAAGCTCATAGGCATTATCTCAAATGGGATGGATTGAACCAACACAATTCAAACCGGCTAAATCAAACCCAATCCAGTGAATCAGTCAATAGGTGAACCAAATTAGATTAGAAATCAAGTTAACACAAACGGATTCGTGATACGGAAGCTATCTCCAAAAGAGAGTATTGTATTACTTTGGGACGAAGAAAGTATTATGTCAAGTTGACTAAAAAAAAAAAAGGAAAGGGGGCTTTAAGAAATTGTTGTTTTGTGATGACTTCATAAGAGGTAAGATTGTAAGGACAAAGCCTTGTCACCAATTTAACTAGAGTACAACGGTAAGAGTTGTATTAATAGATAAATTTTTTAAAAAAAAAAAAAAAGGAGTCTGGTCGTGGGTGACGATAGACCCAGACTTGGTTCTATCAATTCCCATTTTTTTAAATCCTTTAAAGTAATGGGTTGTGGCTTATTTATTTCATAAAAAAAAAGGGTTTTTTGTTTCATTTAAACTGTTATGGGCTTAGACCCATGGGCATGATCTATTGGAATATATATATATATATATATATATGTATCAAATGGGATTTGTAAAGTGGGCTCTCTTATGTTTAAAAATCCCATTCCGTTTAAATTTATGGTTCATACTAAAGTCTTTAAACAGTCATCACTAAGGTATTGTCTTGATTCGAACCAGTTTTGATCTAATTCAAAATGAAATGGTTTATTGACTCTTATGATAGGTATTTATTGTGCCACTTGAGAGGATTGAATACTGTCACACCTGAGATTACAAAATCTATAATCCCGTTATATTTTGTAAGATAAAATTTTGTCCTACTATAGTTGATAGATAAATCAAATATTGTCTATTTAATGATTTATTTATATGGCATAAACTTGTTGTTTTGTGATTTTCTTGAACCAACCTCGGTTATTTTGATGGGTTCTTCAATACTATATTGTCTGTGACATCTGGTCTATAGTCTATTTATGATAAAGGTAATTTTAATGGAAATGCATTGAAATAAATGAGTTTTTTTGGTAATGGACAGTCTTCAAATAATGTCCAATGAAGTTTTTCATATTTAAATCAATTATATTGAGAGCCCCAATGTCATGTGAAAATAAAATACTATTGGTCAGCATAATGCCACTTTATCATGTACTTGGGATGTTGTAGATAATTACTTAACTGGTCAAACGAGTGGGAGGATGTAATTATATATTCTGAAATGTTGTTTATGATTCGACCAGTGGATGTATGTTCAATATACTGGGTTGAATTTAAAACAAGAAAAATGAGACCTATATTTTGTGTTCAATAACTGTTTTGGAACAGCTATAGTGTTTTGTCTTTATTCTATAATGACTTCAGAATTGTATTTCTATTTATGCATGTTTTTTGCATTGGTTTATCATTACTATGATATTAAAAAGTCATTTATGAATGACATAGGCAGAAAATTGATGGCATTTCATGTTTGCATGTCATATTTGGAACATTCTATGATGAATAAATATATTGGAGTTAAATTGGGTGTAAGCTTTCGCACATGTTTAGCTGCAAAACGCATTTCTAGGGAACCATGAAAGGGTGATGTAGATTCCACCAAAGTGACGTATCTTGTTCTTTCATGATTTTCCCTAGGGCAGCATAGTAGATGACATTTGCCTAAAGATGATGTCACCAAAGTTAAAGAAAATGACAGTAACCTAAGGATTCTGATCCCAAAGGTAAGGGGATCTCAAAAGTTATTGTTCTTTTCACAGTTAATACAAGAAAATGAGAGGACCAGTATATTTCTGTCTTAAAGGATAAGGATACAGTTTCAGCTATAACTCTTGAGTGATATAGTCATTACAGTGAATGCACATGAATCTCACCAAGTTAAGCTTTCTTATTGATGTGGTCTATTTAAATCGATTTTTGTGAAGATTTTTGTGGGTAGAGTTGGAATCTTAAAGATTAATATTAATGATGATACCTATACTCATATTTGAGATGTTATGACACAAGATCATCCAACGTTGCTTCTACATGTTGATGGTTTATTAACTATTTTCAGCATTATTTCAATGAAATCGAGTTTTTGAGTCTAATAATTGTATAGACCATAAACAATTTATGCAAATGGAATCAGAAATTGTTTAATTTTGATTTATTGAAATGACTTCTGAAATCTGTTTATACTGTTGACTATTTTGGCCTTGTTTATTCAAGCCAACAGTTAGATCTAGTTCTAATATGAACTGATATTGACTCTTATAAATGGTTCTTTTATTAGGTCATCTAGTCATACTCTCTTATATTAGTGGGGGAATAAATTATTATCCTATTGAGGGTGATAGATGTATCATACATGTTTTATTATGTATACTACACTTGTCGTTTCATAAATTTTAAGTCAATCTGGGATATTTTGATATTTCTTCGATGTTATATTTATCATCCGTGACATCAGATTTCGTCACGAGACACATAATTATGAGTTTTGACACCCATTTATGATTCAAAATATCACAAGTGCATTGTTTAAGTAATATTTCTTCAAATTTATATGTCATATTTGTACTTGTGATAAAGTTCAATTTTATTGAAAATTCATCGAGATAAAACAGATATATTATATTTGAATGATTTAAATGAACTCATTGAAGTTCTAGTGACTTATTGGTATAAAGTCTATGAAGTTGTTTATACTTACTATGGATCTAAGCCAACATTACCTTTATTTATTAAAGATTTATTGTTGTTTTTAGCCTATAAGTTATTTGGTTCATGTGCCCTATTAGCTAATTTTCTTTTGACTTGAAGAAATTATGGGGCTTTATTATGATTGACTTTAAAGTTTATGGACTAATGTTTGTATTAGATATTAAAGTCATTTGGGTTGAAAGTTTATACTTACATACAACTTCGTATATCTAACGAATTATGGATAAAGTAACATATTTCATGTGTTTTTTGTTATCATGAATAAATGTTATGAACTTTCATATTTAGTATGTTATCATTATAGAAAATGTCATATTTAGATTTTTATTTATTTATGGTAATGGCTAGAAGTACAAAACTGTCATACTAAGAATGTATTCACTTTGATAACTGTTAAATTATGATGTTATCATATTGACTATTAGGGTTTATAATAGGTTGTTTTTGTGGGCTTATGTTGAATATTTTATTAATTAAATATTGAAATAGTTTATCTTATTGTTTGCATCTAAAATCTAAACCCACGGGCATTTGGTAGCAATCCAAGTCTATAGATTTTTATAATTTCAGTGATTACGCTTCCACTTAGTGGGCTAGTTACTGAGATTGTGAAATTACTATTGACTATTCAGGATGGGTTGCAGTCGAGGAGACCATATGACGAATGACGTGCTCTTGCCACCACAGGTGAGTCTTCATTTGGTCGGTTTCGCTTGATAGTGTGAGGGTGACATTTGGGCTTCATAGCTTTAGAGGTTCTTGTCTTGCCACCACAGGTGACGGAATCTTCAAAGTGGTGTTGTTTCGAGTGTCTCGCCTTGCATGTGAAAGATTCTACTACGTATTGGGCGACCTTGCCACCACAGGTGTGACCTCGATGACGTCAATCTTTCCCCAGTTTTCTGTTTTCCTACAGTTATTGAAAACAATACTGGGATAAATCTGATTAATAGCCCAATTAGTCAGATTTAATTATATTGTTGGAAAATTTAATATGCCTTCTGTTCTTACATATTGTATATTTTGGTAAATATGTATGATTATGTTTGTCAGCTTTGACTTCTCAGCTATTTTCTGTTAAAAAAATTTGAATGGTTACCAATTTTAAGGAATGGAACTAATCCTTTAATATTTCTCTGGCCATTATGATAATAAATTTTAATCTTAATTGATGAGCCTCCTAAGCCAGTGGTTGTTAATTATGTTCAAGCTAAGGTTCTTTATGAAAATTGGAGGAATCGAATAGGTCTATCTAAAGATCAGTGAGAGTAAACTCATGAATCATAAATTTCTGTAGAACTACATTATTACAAATTGTTGACTCTATATCTAAACCATTGAGGATGTTCTGTGACAACTCCGTTGCGTTTCGTTTCTCTCATAACTATAAAGGTACTTTAAACTCTAAACACATTGACATTAAGTAATTTTTAGTCAAAGAGAAAGTTCAAGAGTCACAGATTACAATGGAACAGATTGCTACAGAAAACATGATTAGAAATCCTCTTACTAAGGGCTTGACTCCAAAAATCTTTCAAGAGCATATCACTAATATGAGACTTGTTAGTTCTTTTGATGTATTTTATTAGTGGGAGCTTTGCTCATATATCCACTTGCATCTGAGTTCAGCATTATTATATTTATGAAACATCATTATTGTTCTCGAGAATATACATGTATTTTATTATGGGCATTTGTTTATGTGTATACACTTATTTATTTGCCTCCTATAGAAAATTGAGGTTATATGTGGTGTATTTACCTCATTCGATATCTGAGGTTCCAGTCAATACACACACATCCAGTCGCTAGCAAAGCCTCGTTTGATTGAGGTCTAGTGCTAGTGTTGTGGGACATCCGAACCCAGTCCCAATGAGCTTCTTTGATTGAAGCTTGAGCATTTGAGAGACGCTTGTAGTTAATGAGACCTTCGGTATCTGTCTCATATGGCTCATTTGGTTTTCAAGCCATGACCAATTTAGAAATAGACATGATGATCACTATTGCATGTTATTTCTATACCACACTTTCATACTGTTCAGCCCAAGTCGGTGATGTTATGAGCACTTTGACGTGTGTGATCTCATATCGCTTTAGATGTGATGATCAATACGGTTGGGTGTTTGTAATTCTCATTTGGACCAAGGCATTTGGTTTAAAATGCATTCCATTCGACACTGTTTTGTTTGTGGTCACATTCAGTTTATCTAAATCGGAGAGTTGTTTTAAATAAATTTTAAAATCTAAAACTTGTGACATATGCTGCCCAAGTGGGAGATTGTAAGATTTCCTATTAGGTGGGCTAGTATAGTCAAAGATTTGTTTCCAAAATCGATTTAGTGGTGTTGACTACAGATGGAGTAAACAGAAAGAATCCAATATTATTGGTAAGTGATCTCTATGGAGATATTGGATTCTATTAGCACACCTTAATGGTATGAAATATTTATTACTATGTATGGACCTAAGGTATTATTTCCTTAATGGGGAGGAAACCTTAATTTTATTGCAGGGTTGGTCCCTACCCTCACCCCTATATATAGTTATCACTGACCCATTAAGTGAGGCTAACGACAAAAAACAAAAGGGAAAGAGGGTAGACCAGACCAACATTGATCGTGTTGTATGAGGAGCATACAAGAAGACATTGAAGAGTTCTTATTCTTCAACCATGGATTCAGGTATACCTAAAATGTGTTTTTGTAGTGTTTGTCGTGCATGCTTATCGATCTTCATGAATCGTTCCGTATTTATTTTCTATTAGAGGTGAGAGCCAGAAATAGAGGTCGGGAACGTAGGGTTTGGTCTCTAACAGAAAACATTGTCCCATGTATAAGCAACCTCTCTCTCTCTCCTCGTATGAAATGACTTTACTACTCTCCTATATACAAAACTGTTCCACCCAAGGGAGGGGAGAGCCAGAAACAAAGGTCGGGAACGTAGGGTTTGATCTCTAACAGAAAACGTTGTCCCATGTATAAGCAACCTCTCTCTCTCCTCATATGAAATGACCTTACTACCCTCCTATATACAAAATTGTTCCACCCAATTGGTGCGGTCGTCTTTGCCTCTTGTTCCTAGAACCTCTCCCTTGTAAATTATCTCTCCTACCCTTCTCAACTTGTTAAAATAAAAGGGAAGATAGCTAGGGTTGACCGGTTGGACATACAACGTTTCTAGCTTCATTGAACCTACCAATATACCCAACGGTCACATTTGGATTTTAGGTTCCACCAAACAAAAAAAATAAAAAATAAAAAAAATTTGGATTTTAGGGTTGGGAATTGGGATAGAATATACTTAAGGCTCACAATCAAGTAGTAAATCAATGGGTCGTGCCAATGTAAGAATATAACATAACATAGCTAACTCAGCTACTCAGGACTTAAATGTGAAAATTGAATGAATTAGGTGAGTGAATACAAAATATGACCCGAAAACTAGTTCTCAAACCCAATCTTATACAACAGAGAGAAGTTTTGACATAGACTTTGTGTTAGGGCAAAGAGAATTTAATTCGGGAGTGTTTTTATTTGGTATTAGGGTTCATTATATATTTATAGTGAGGATTCTTTCTCCACAAGCAATCTAAGAGAGGTATGAGGATAAGCATTGTAACCCTATTTTTCATTGATAGTGCAGCAGGATCTCATATCAACGTAGACTTAGACAATCTAGCTGAACCATGTAAATCAATGTTCATTGTGTGATTGTTTGTTCTCGTCTTCTCATTCTTTTCTACATTGTTTTAGGCCTATGTATCTATAATCACCGTTGATATTGATAATGATTGGCCTAGTTCGATCAAACATTTTTAGAAATAAAAGATTCCATCAAACATTTTTGCCCCTCAAGATATTGTGACAATTTTTTTTTTATTCATCTTCCCCTATCTCAATATCATCAATACTATATCAGACAGATATTGATATCCGATTCCAATATCAAAAAGACACATCTCTTGCCAATTCAAGTTCTGAGATAAAGTCATTGAAACAGTTGGTTCATAATTTCATATGGTTGAGAATATGAGATATAGATGATATGTCACATATAGATCATATGTCACATATAGATCATTCTCCATTTATTTGTTAATGAATAATTTTGCATCAAGTAGTTTGGGATTTTGAATGACTTCATATTCTAATTCCACCTCTTTCATTAAGATCGAGCTTTTGAATTGAACAACTCAATATGATACCAAAGCCACAACCAACAATACCTTAGTAAACAACAACTACCTAGCTTAATTGGTGAGCTATGGTGTGCAAAAAACCCATACTCACCAAGAGGTCTCAAGTTCGAGCCTCCTGACCATTACCTACTTCCCTCCCTACCTACCGAAAATAATAGAAATTTTCGATTCAAATTGATTCTTTGTTTTCTAAGGCAAAGTCCAACCGATTGTCAATCAATTTGGAATATATTGCATTTTCTAGAACTCATCTAAGTATTATATTGGATTATTGTTCACGTAACAATGGAAGATGAGATTTCCAAAAATCAAAATATTTCCAAAAAACAATACCATAGTAAATATAATGATCAAATAAGTGATATAATAATGAAAAGGCAACCGATTGTCAATCAATTTGGAATATATTGCATTTTCTAGAACTCATCTAAATATTATATTGGATTATTGTTCACGTAACAATGGAAGATGAGATTTCCAAAAATCAAGAGATTTCCAAAAAACAATACCGTAGTAAATATAATGATCAAATAAGTGATATAATAATGAAAAGGCTCCAAGATCCCCTAAGTTGCCAGCATTTGCTAAAGTTTAAAATTTGGATTGAACGTAATAGAAATTTCCGATTCAAATTGATATATAATGATCAAATAAGTGATATAATAATGAAAAGGCTCCAAGATCCCCTAAGTTGCCAGCATTTGCTAAAGTTTAAAATTTGGATTGAACGTAATAGAAATTTCCGATTCAAATTGATATATAATGATCAAATAAGTGATATAATAATGAAAAGGCTCCAAGATCCCCTAAGTTGCCAGCATTTGCTAAAGTTTAAAATTTGGATTGAACGTAATAGAAACTTTCGATTCAAATTGAAATCAATCTAGTCGTTACCAAAATAAAAAAGGTAATTTACAATGCCTCCCCCTGGAGAATGCCAATATTATAGGGACACCCCTTTTCTTTTATCAAATTAGACTCGGACCCCCTGCTGTCAGTCTCTGTTAAGTTATGTTGTGAAATGACACTTTAGCCCTTATGAATAAAACACTCTTATTATATTATACCAAAAATACTCATTTATTCACCCTTATCTTTTTTATCACTTTCTCTCATTCCTTCTTTTTTTTCCCTACCTGCGACCTGTGAGTCCGATGAGATCCAAACTACCCGAGCTATTGTTGCCGGCAAGTTGTGCGTGCACTTCCCATCGCTACCATCTTATGTCGTCGATGAAGAGGTTTGGTTATGTTTTTTTTTCCTCTTTTATTCATGTTAGGTCTTCACTTTGTTCCAAGTTCATTTTTAAGGGCAGACTGAGGGATCAAAAGAAACTTGTGGCGCAATTGATTCAGTTTTCTCATTTCAAGGGACAACAACTTTTTTGCATGGTAATCTGACGCCCCCTCTTCTACTTCCTCAAAGGTTGATTCAGTTTTCTCATTTGGTGAATCTCCAGCATTTTCAGAATAATCCTTTACTTTTTCATCATGCAGAGCAGAAGATCCCCGGCCTGGATAAAAATTGACCTTCTGCATATCATTTTCTTCTTCTTGATAGCTGGTATAGCTGGTAACATTTTCTACGTCTAAGCTAGCTCTTTCGTAAACTCTATTGCTGAGAGTAAGTGTTTATGTTGAACTATTGTTTTTTATTTTTTTATTTTTTTGAAATTAAAATAAGATGTAGGGTTCTTGTTGTTTTATGTTTCATGGTAGTGGAAAATCAAACGAGGTTTTCCATTTGAGGTTTTGGAGATTGTTATTGAAATTTCTAATGGTAGTTGATACTTGTTTTTTATTTTTCCTAACTGAGGTTTCTGGTAGGGATGGATTTGGGTTCTCCAGATACGAAATTAGAAGAGATTAATGATGCTCAAAAAGAGGAAGGTTCCTTTTCTGTTGGAAAACTAGACCTTAATCTTGCAGTGACTAGAGAAGAAGGGAGTGATGCTTATGGCCATGAGACAGTTACAGTGGATTTGAATCGGCAGAGGAAGCATGGCTCCCCTTTCTTTCCTGCTAGTGTACGGTGTAAAGACTTAGATTCCTTTTCCATGAAATCCAGTTTGCCTGGGAGGACTGAAATTGAACACGATGAGGTTGGGAAAAAATCTTTTATTCATGATCCGGAGGGCTTGCGGTCTCCATTAAAGGACAAGCATTACCAAGGTGAAACTAGGTCTTTATCTTACAGTCCCTCTGGCAAATCTTCATACCTAGATGACTTTGACATGTTTCCGAATGAAAGAAATGAATATAAAAATAAAAGCATCAAAAGGTTAAGACAAATTACAGTAAAGAACGCCAAAGCTGTTATTTTTTCTTTGGGCGAGCAAGAACACAAGGGTAATTTTGGTACTCCTTTATTTTTAAGGGCAAAATGGGTTTTATAAAAAGAATGAACTGTTGATGTCAGTATTCTTGGTATATTCTGCAACATTGACTGACGACAGGGGATCCAAGTTTAATTTGGTGAAAGATAAAGAGTGTCCCTATAATATTAGCATTCTCCAAGGGTAGCGTTGTAAATTACCCAAAAAAAAAGTTGAATTCCATTAAGTCAGTCTCAATTAACATTGATTCTTTGTTTTCTAATGTGGAGACCAATCAATTGTCAATCAATCCGGGACATATTGCATTTCTTTGAATCAGTCAAGTCGTTACCCAAAAAGAAGGTCCCAATTAACATTGATTCTTTGTTACCTAAGGCGGAGTCCAACCGATTGTCAATCAATTTGGAATATATTGCATTTTTTAGAATTCATCTAAGTATTATATCGGATTATTGTTCACGGAACAATGGAGGATGAGATCTCCAAAAATCAAATGATAAATTTGAATCATTCATTTTTTAAATTTTTTTCTTTTTAATTTAAACTGCCTATTTACTCTGTGATATGAGAGAGTGCACAATTAAGTGGAGACCGTGGCGGTGGGTTGCCCAAATGGTTAGGGTGAATTGGGGATTATGTGGATAGGCGCACAGTCTAAGGTTCGATTCCCCATCTGTGCATCTGTGATTTAAATAGAGACCGTGGTGATGGGCTACTGCATTAGTCTCCCCGAGGATTCCTCAAGGATTAGTCGAGGTGCGAGTAAACTGGCCTGAACACCTTGGTTAAGAAAAAAAAATGAAAGAGTTATAAGAGCGGATAAAAGAGAATATTTGATTGAATTAAACGTTAAAATATGACACGTGGCTAATATAGACTATGCTCCTCCTATTCAATAATTAGAATGAACATATAGTCTATCCACATGGCAGAATAACATTTGAGGGGGAAAAAAAAAAAGACATATCTTTGACAATAATAATTCACCATATTATAAGGAAAAATGGTTTGTGTTTTTACCGCCCAAACCCATGGCGGAAAATGATAGTTCTGTTCCCATGAAATATAAAATAATGCCCTTATTGATTCTTTCTTATACGCTTTCATTGGTCTGTTTGCACACATAAAAGACCACATTTCTGATTCCTCCACACAAAACACTTCCCAAAAGATATAAAAAAATAAGAAAAATGAGAATAGGATGGAGATCCTAAAGAACGACGGAATGATGGGAACATGGAACATGGGCTTCGCAGCCTTCTAGGCGTGTGATAGGTATCAGGCTGGGCCTATTTTCTTCGTCTCAGAGCGCTCTTTCTGCTCATATGGTCTTCACTCCATCCACACCTCTATATATATCTATACTAATCACCAGACGCTCCTCATTCCTTTCCTACTCACAGTGAATAAGCCATCGCTATCTTCCACCCTCGTAGACACAGTACTTAGCTGGAATTGCCACAGAGAGTGAAAGAAAGAGAGAGATGGCGAAGGAGATGAGCAACGGTAGCAGCACAGACTCAAAGAATCATCATGCGAAGATCCCCAAAATCAAGTTCACGAAGCTCTTCATCAATGGAGAATTCGTCGACGCGGTCTCAGGTTCTTCTCTCTTTCCTGCAAACATGATTCTGTCTCTGTTTTTGTTTTAAGATTACACTGTTCTGGAAAATTTCCCCCTTCTCAGGCTCTGCTAACCTGACAGAAGAAGTGAGTGGTGTCCGTTAACTCTTGAAACCAACGGTCAAACTCGTAGATAATCGTTGGATTTGGATCTTCCGTTTCACTCTCCCCACTCCCCTCATTTTTTAAACTTGGAATCGGCATCCGAATTGATAAGGAACGATTCTCAATTTAAATCGGTCAAAATTTTCATTGATCGGAGTTGAATCGTTTGGATAGGTCAGTGTTGATTACGATGCAAATGAACCGATTCACTGATTTTTAGAACCCTGCTCATGGTTTGAGGAATGGGATCGAATCAATATCGACCTTGACCGATACTATATCGATGGATTAGAACGGAGAAAGGGTAAAACAACCAAATTTTTTATTTTTAAAATTAAAACCAGAGGTATTTCTCTCCAATGTAGATCGATCCCATTTCCTGATACCAAGTTCTCAAACATTGACCTTGCTTCACAAATTTTGTGATTTCTAGACTTACCCGAGTTGACCCAAACAAAATCTGATGTCGAACCCGACCATTCAGATTTGCTATGATTTGTAAGTTTTTGATTGGTTCTCTGGTTTCAACTCCATTTATTTGATAGAACGACAGATTATGACTATCTAAAACCTACAGCGGTGAGAGCCTTATGTACTAAGTATGTCTTTGTTAACGATAGACGATTATGATCCAACTTACAATCTATCCATAACTTGACTAAGTACAATCAATAAGATTGAATTAATAACTAATCATTAGATTATTAGTCATTCTAGATCTTGGTTTCAAGGATTGATTACATAAACAATCAAAGAAGATCAAGAAAACGACCCTTTAACATCTCTATTATTGAAGATGGGGAGAGATCCTTCACATGTGCACGTTAAGTATTAGAGGCCAACACTGGATTCCCGCTGATGACATTGCTGAAGGTGGGTTTCTATTTCTTAATGTTACTTAAATTGGCCAAACAAACAGGGCCCATAAACAGTACAGCATAAATATGACTTGATTTCTGATATAAGATCAAACAAATGGCATGGGCCCATATGTTTCCAATGGTTGAAATGGTGAGATCAACCTTCCAAAGTTTAATAAATGTATTACATCATTGGCCATATATATCCAACAAGATTAGATTTGGGATGTGGACCATTTAAAGGGATGCCACAACTATGTTGCAATGGGATTGAAATTTACCTTTTAGTATGGAGCTAATGAAAGTACGTAGATACATTAATATGGGTGAAATTTTTTATTTCATAAGAATTAAGGTGATAATTTTACATATTTTTGTCTTTGAGCACAGAAGCCATGCGATTAAAGTAATTTTCTTTTTTTCTTTTTCATTTTTATTTTTCCTATACACCTGTTGCGTAGGGTTTAGCAACCATTTTAAGGTCCTTAAACAGTTCAACTCCCCTTATTCGGCGAAATCGATTGTACACTTTCCATTTTACGTGATTGTCCCATCCATCCGAAAGTCTAGGTCAAGAAATTCTCTTTATGATCGCTAAAGGAAAACTTAATTGGTCCTTAAAGTAAAGCTCTAAAATACTAAGCTTATGGGTTTCCTCCTATGGAAATTGTACCGTGGATCAAGTTGGAGGGACCCTTTTAGTACCTGAGAAAAAGGGTAGATGTTCCCTACCCATATAGGTACTAATTTGTTAAGTCAATTTTGTCACTTTCATTTCTGCAGGATGGGTGTCAATTTTAGTTTATTTTATTTATTTTTTTATAGAAAAAATTATACTAAAAATTAGAAATAAAAGTTCAACATACATGGGTATTAATTTGTTAAATCAATTCTGTCACTGTCATTTCACCATTTTCAGCCTACTAACATTGATTTAAGACCCCGTTATCAGAAATAAATAAATAAATTGATTTAAGACCCCAAGGGATATCTCAGTTGGCAAAGGGCAAGTCCTCACAATAAAAAGTTCAAATAGTTCAATTCTCCTTGGGCCTATTAAAATAATAATAATAATAATAAATTTAATGTTTGTTTATGAATCAGGAAAAACTTTTGAAACGATAGATCCACGAAATGGAGAAGTAACAGCAAAGATAGCAGAAGGAGATAGAGAAGATGTTGACTTGGCTGTCAAGGCTGCTAGAGAAGCTTTCGACTATGGAAAATGGCCTCGCATGTCCGGCTCTGTAAGATTACCCCCCTCACCATCTCTCTTCCTTTTTTGTTAATATCTTCATTTTTTTTCTTTGACTCTATTAAAACTGCAAATGAGTACTTTAAAGGAAAAAAAATAGGTGAATTATTATAACAGATTGTTATTTTTTCAAATGTCACAAGGCATCTATTATGTTATACGGTTTAAATTAATCACATGTTAAATTTTAATGTTTAATTTAATTAAATAATTTTTATATTGACACATATCCATGTATGTTTATGTATGCATGTGTACTTGTACACTTAGACATTAGCATGCACTCCCTCAATTCTAAGTGGGATAGAACATTTAGATTAAAAAAAAAAAAAAAAAGAGTATTATCAGATATCTGTGATTTTCAAAACATACATTTCATTGTGTGGTGCAAAAAAAAAAAAAAAAACTGATGATGTGACGGGGGGCAAGTTTGGGTATAAAAGGAGAAGAACTCTGCCCATTTGGCATTCCCTTATCTCGACGTGAAAATACCCAACACGCACGGGGCAGCTGTGTTTAGACGTAGGGTACACCAAACGGGCAGAGTTAATTCTTTCTCCCCTTAAAATATTATAGCAAAATGCTGCTCTTTTAATTAGTGTACTTAATTGGGTGGATTATTTGCATACAGGAGAGGGGAAAGATAATGATGAAATATGCTGATCTAATAGAGGAAAATGCAGAAGAACTGGCTGGGTTGGATACTATAAATGCAGGAAAATTGTATAGTTATGGAAAGGTGGCGGACATTCCTACAACAGCAAACACATTCCGTTACTATGCGGGTGCTGCAGACAAAATCCATGGGGAGACATTGAAGATGGCGAGGGAGCTTCAGGGATACACTTTGCGTGAGCCCATTGGTGTGGTAGGCCAAAGTACTCCATGGAACTTCCCTTCTGTAATGTTTGCTATGAAGGTTGCCCCTGCCTTGGCCGCCGGCTGTACCATGGTTGTCAAGCCTGCTGAGCAGACTCCTCTCTCAGCTCTCTTCTATGCCCATCTTTCTAAGCTGGTATTATCATTACTTTGGTTCTCTCTCTCTCTCTCTCTCTCTCATTCATGCGTGGGTGTGCACCCACCGACAGTCCAGGCCATGGGTTTGAAGTGCCCGAGCTTGTATCTGACCAATAAAAGGGTCATTATCCAGTGCTGATCATGCCAGTGCAGGGTTTTGGAAGGGGTGAATTTACAGTTCCTCCCCAGCAAGGTGTTAAATTTTTCATCTTAAAATCAATTGGCTTGAAGTGTGGTCGTCTCTTGTGGGTCTCTCATGGCTCTGTCTTCATGGGTTAAGCAAGGTATCCATCATCGACAGAGACTCAACGTACTCGTTCTGATACCATGTTAAAGTTTCCCTATTAAAACCAATTGGCTTGAAATGAATGGTCTCTTGTGGTTCTTATACAAGATAGTTCAAGTCACCCACAGTTGATTTGGGACTATATCAATAATTGACCCAATATATTGCTCTCAGATCTGGATATGCTCCAATATTACGATCTACCCTAACCACCATGACGCAAAAACTTTGGTCAATTATCTCTCAAAAAGACATAGAGAAAAGGATATAATAGAGAAAAGTCCTCCGTCAATAGTAGGACAGAGGCAACAATGCAGCGTATGGGGAGAGTAATTACTCTTCACCTATGAGGAGGGGATCTAGATTCTATATTTGTATATATGACTTACTTGTGTAAAGCCAATGATGTTTAAGTTTATTAGTTTTGGTTGTTTAATTTATAAGAAAATGATAAGGGAAGGGTATACGATGATAGAATATGGTTTTGTAAATAAAGAACAGAGAGGGCATTTCACTGTGAGAACAGGAAGATAGAATATGATTTTGTAACTAGGGAGCATAGAGGTCATTTCATTGTGAGGACAGAGGTAAGAGAGGATGCTATCATACCCTCCTCTAACGGCTTGTAGGACCTTTTCCCTATTATTTTTGTTAGGAAAATGTTCTCTCTAAGCTGCTAGGAAGGGTACAGTAGCACCCTCGATGTATCTCTCTTTCCTTCTTACATGAAATGACCCCATTGCCTTTCTGTGTATGGCACTATTGTAAAACCCAGATCCATGGGGTTGGAGGGTTCAGAGGGCCAGAGAGGATCCAAATTCACATTTCATTGATGGGCTCCCTTGTGCCGTTTACTAAAAAAGCCTTCTCCCATTTTTGTTTTAGGCTTTATGTACCAAAGGATGATATTCAAATCAAAGTAAATGTCTCTTTTACTGCCGTAATGTGATCTATTTTTTAAAAATAGAGGAATCTGCTCATTTAGCACTCACACAAATTCTAATCAATGGCTACAATTTTCTGTCCCTTATTTATGAATGGTCGAAACTACTGCCTATTATTGCACGATACCCCATGGACACCATTCGAACCCCTTGGTGTAGGAAAACTCGGTCCATTCTAATGTTATATCTTTGTGTTCTCCTCCAATAAATTTCCTAACCACTTCTCTTTGTTATATTAGGCTGGAATTCCTGATGGAGTGCTCAATGTTATAACTGGGTTTGGCCCCACAGCTGGAGCTGCCATTAGCTCTCACATGGACATTGACAAAGTGATCTCTCTTTTCACTTAATAAAGTGTTTAATTATAGTTACCAAATAAACTAAATTCTTTAATTTTGGGTACTTACTCTTAGAAGATATATATCATTTGTTCTTGTAATGGATTCCATTATTCAGGTTAGTTTTACGGGATCCACAGAGGTTGGGCGGTTAGTTATGCAGGCTTCAGCCACAAGCAATTTGAAACCTGTATCACTTGAATTGGGTGGGAAGTCCCCTCTTGTAATTTTCAATGATGCAGACTTGGACATGGCTGTTAATATTGCTTTCTTGGGCATCCTATCTAACAAGGTAATTCACTTTTTTTTTTTTTTTTTTAAGTCATAACTAAGTGGAAAGACATGAACACGCACTCCAAACACATGGGTGTACAATGCGTGAGAGAGTATCTTTTTCCTAGTAAAGTCCTTCAGCTAGTAATAAATCTAGTTCAATAATATTATTCTAGAGATTGAATCAATGTAAATGCAGGGAGAAATCTGTGTAGCAGGATCTCGAGTCTATGTCCAAGATGGAATTTATGATGAATTCGTGAAGAAGGCAGCAGAAAAAGCAAAAACATGGGTGGTTGGGGACCCATTTGATCCTCTTTCTCAACAAGGTCCTCAGGTAAAACTTGACTATTACTGCTGTTGCTTTTACTTCAATGGCTCTTTTGAGACCTCTCCTGGGAGCCTAACAACAAGAAGAAGAAGAAAAAACCTAGTTAATATATTCTAACATTCCACATTGTGTGATCCAGGCTGACAAACAGCAGTTCAAGAAAATCCTTTCATACATTGAACATGGCAAGGGAGAGGGAGCCACCTTGTTAACCGGAGGAAAACCATGTATGGAGAAGGGATATTATATTGAGCCCACAATTTTCACAGATGTGAAGGTAAAAGATTTATTATCTTCGTATGCCTTTTTTTTTTTTTTTTTTTTTTTTTTTTTTTTTGATAAGTAATTTGTACATATTAAAGAAGAGAAAATTTACAGAAAAAGGCAGCCTAGCTCTATCTCCATCTTTGGATTGACCGAAAGAGAGGAGGAGAAGCCCATAGGGAACGAAGCAGGACAACCCTTGCATTACAAGAGAAACCAAGGAGAAACAAATAAACAAATTACAATCTATTGTAAATCTTGAAAACTGAATCCTCCATCACTAAATATTTTAACTCATCATGAAAATCATGAAGCTGAATAATAGTCTCCACCTGAGATGTAGCCATAGATGCCAGGTAATCAGCAGGTTTATTAACCTCCCTCCATATATGCTTGAACTCCTTTCTGGACAAGGTATTAGAGATGGGTAAAATCTTGTTTTTGATAGCTCTATGGCCCCTTAATTTCCCTATTTAGAATATCTATAGCCAATTTAGAATCTGACCAAATTGAGATCTCCATCATGTTGATATCTATGCATAAAGTAATTCCTCTAATGATAGCAAGAAGTTCCAACCAAGAAATATTAGTTTTCTCTCTAAGACCAGTATAAGCCATAATAGGAACCCCCTTCCTGTCCCTGATTATGCCTCGATAAGAAGCTTGGACTTGTTTTTGTATGTCTTCAAATCAGGGTTCTAGGTATTGATATCATATCCCCGATATGTATCGATATTGCAAGAGATTGACATGATATGGATACCCAAACAAAAAAAAAAAACAACCCGTTGCACGAGACTTCCGTTACTGCAGGCTTTAGGTTTATTTTTTTCCTTTTTAATATGCATTTCATTATATACAGGAAGACATGAAAATAGTAAGGGACGAGATATTTGGACCTGTAATGTCTCTCATGAAGTTCAAGTAAGTTTGATATTTCTTTCCCCTTCTGTTCAATCCATATCCAAAAGGAAAATCACTAAAAATTCCTGTTGAAGGCAGCTTCATTCTAAGCCCACACAAAACACCAATTACTAAACTATTTGTGGAACTATTTAGACACCAATGTCTTTTCTATCATGTAATTGTAGGACAATGGAGGAGGCAATTCAGAGAGCCAACAACACTAGGTATGGCCTAGCAGCTGGAATAGTGACTAGAGACTTGAACATTGCTAACACAGTCTCAAGATCAATTCGTGCTGGCATCATTTGGATCAATTGCTACTTAGCTTTTGATAAAGATTGTCCTTTTGGTGGATATAAGATGAGTGGATTTGGAAGGGATAATGGATTGCATTCCCTTGAGAAGTATCTGCAAATCAAGTCTGTAGTAACTCCCATTTACAATTCTCCCTGGCTATGAGTATGTATGTATCTTTGAAACCGGATATATAAAAGGGAACAATAAGCTTTATACAATAAAATAACGTATGGGCTAGACATGCGATGGTGGGGTCAGTATGGGCCCACGGGATTAGATAGGATGAAGGCCTGGATACCTGTCATTAGCAAAATATAAAAGGTAATCTCTTACTGTATTTGTTCCATTATAGTTTTATACATGTTTAATGATGGTTTAGTACTAGAAAGATGATATATTTAACATGAACAAAGCAATAGAGAAGTATAAAAATATTTAACTCCAAGGGGGTAGCTGAGTTGGCAAGGGACCTTTGCCTCAAGAAGCATGTGGTTCTATGTTCGACTCATCTTACCTCCTTGGGGCCACTCACATAAGGTGTTTAGTGTTCTTCATTGCTTTTGGTGAAAGTTGATTGGATGGATTTTGAAATGGAAGACCTTAGATCCTCACCTAATTTGTCTCTAAACCTTAGAAGGAGCCCCTCCATTTCATTTTATATTTACTATAACATACTTAAATTTGTCCCTCAATAAATAACATTACACATTTCACATTTCTCATATAAAATTATTTCAAATGAATGAGAACTTAAAATTGAAATGAAAAATTAAGTTCGTAGCGTATAACTAGGTTTAAAACTTAGCATTGGGTATGAGATCTACCTCCATCGATTCTGATTCAGATTAGATTAGAAATAAATCAAATCAGTTGGTATCTACCTATATATAAGGTTGTGTATGCTTCCTGTATATCGTAAACTAATATTCATTGTGTCTATCTCTCTCTTCAAATCATAATTCATAAAATATCTGTGTATTTTCTTGGAGTTCAAGTTTTCTTTCCTAATTCGGTAATTCCGTATTGTTTGTTCCCAATATAGTTTATACATGTTTGATGATGGTTTAATAATAGACTGATGATAAATTTATGAAAGAAAGAATTAGAATCATAAAATAGATTTAACCCTTTGGTGGATTTTAAAAAGGACGGCCTAATAAACTGTCCTGATTTATTTTTAAAACTTAGAGAGGGTATCTTAATTTGGCTTTTGGTTTTATGCTTACTTTATATTTGTTCCATAATTATTTTTCACATTTCTCATCTCAAAACATTTCAAAATGATTGGGCTTTTAAGTGTTTTCAGTAATATGGCCGAAAAGATCAAAATGGGCATAAAATGAAGTTAGAACTGAAACGAGAAATGAAGCATAGCTTATAGTCAAGTTTTAAAACTTGGAATCATTGGCCTCCACCGATTCTAATTTGGATCAGATTAGAATTTGTTGAGAATAAACCAAATCAGTTGGCATTGACCAAAACCTTTAAAAAATGGAATCAAGGAATAAAATAAAATAAACCAAGTTATATATCATAATACGATCAACCAATGGAAAACAGACATGCATCCCAAAGAGTCGAGGCGACGAGTCACTGACTAGACATAACACGCCATCATCCAATCAGCCAACAACAATCGTGGTTGGTGCTTACTCTACCGACCACCCTCTCGTCATGGTTAAAGACAACCAAACCAAATCTTCAACCTACCTCTCAGGAACGACCAACCCCTCATTTGAAGTTGTCATCTCCTTATAAGCTGACCACAAAACCAGAAATGACCCTCACTACCTTGGCTAGCCCAATTAGCAAAGGGCAACCTCCAACCAGATACCCTCTCTTTAGACTTATTTCTATCGTCCATGTGTCACCCCAATTAGACATCCAATCATCATGAGATGGCGACACCTATTATAATCGCCTCTGGACTCAATCAACCAATGCTGAAAAATCTAACCATGGTTAGATTAGATGGTTATTAAACCTAAAGATAATCATATTTGAATTAACTATTAAAATTATGATTGTGAGATCAGCCACCTTCTCTCACACTGGTGTCACCTAAATGGAAAAATGATAAAATAAAATAAATAATGTCAGAAGTGGGATTTGAACCCACGCCCTCTCACGAGGACCAGAACTTGAGTCTGGCGCCTTAGACCACTCGGCCATCCTGACTTAGATGAATAAATTATCCAAAATTAAATATATTATTATATTAATGAAGTCACTGTTCTTAGGAGGTATAGTCTGCCTAAAAAAAGCGGCGGTAATAAATCTGATCAAATGTTTCCGTTGGTTCCCAATTTCTAATATTTGAAGTTGGATTTAGACAAACACTGGCAAAGACTCACGTGAGAACAAACATATTACTAATATGAAAGTACATTACAGTGTGTTCCAAGTGATAAAAAAATTATGAAAATATCACTGAAATTTAATAATTATTTGTAATGGAAGAGGTTGGGGACATCATTAGTGTATTGTAAGCTAAACATTTTACCTTTGTCTCTCTCTCTTTTCCTTTAAAATGATCCCCTCTCCTTTTTGTATGATATTTCCTTTTGTGTCTACATTGGTGTCTATTCCTCTCTCTTTTTGTTGATTATTCATTTTTTTGTGTGGCACAATTTACCTTGCAAGATTGAGAGGCGTGAAGATCCTCTCTAGTGAGTGTGGTGATACGATGAGCATCGAATGGTCGAGAGGACCTCGGGACACATGCTAGGATGCTCCCAATCATCTGAGCATCACCTCACTGCCGCACTCACAGCAAATAATAATCGCTCGACTGAAAGGCCCTACGGCCGGTGTTGTTTGGTCTTGGTTGGGCTACGTGGCCCCATCTAGGTTGCGTGGCCTAGCTTGGCTGGTCCTGCTAGGCTGCCGGTTGTGCAGCCATGCTGCCAATAGTGAAAATACCTCAAGCCTGCCATGTGTCAAACTATGATTCCACATAATCAAGCCCTATCACCTTAGCATGAGGGTCCCATCCACCATGTTATGTAATTTGTATACACCATATGTATGTCATTCATGCCCTTGCACACATGCGACGTGGACCTCCCACATGTCCAACTGCACATATGTACACATCAATGACAACAGTCATGAATCATGATTGAGCATCACTACCACTACCACTACCATCTATTGACAACAATGAAACTCATATGTTGGTTATATAACAGTTGCGCGTGTTGCTAGTATTATCATTGTTGTCAATACAAGTGTTTCCTTTTTTTAACTACTAAGAGAACATGGCAGCTCAATTGGTTCCCAAGGCTTCAGGTCTGGTGTAATTCCCATCTAATTTTTTGAATCACTCCAAAATGGCTGAATGAAGTAGCACATCAAATGACCAAAATACCCGTGGAAAATGATTTTTAAACCGATTCATATTTTGTGAGTAAGTGTATTTCATTATATAAAAAATATATATATTTGAAAATGATGTCATTTGACCATTACTTTAGGAAAGATTGTATTTATTGACCTTGTGAGGTTCACTTTAAGTTTTGGATAAAATGGTTTCTATTTTTCATTCATTGGAAAGTACTTCTTGAAAGAAGCAATCTAAAAATATCTAGATCACGAAATTTGGACTTATGGGGTGTAAGTTTATGATTTTCAAAGATGTCAAAGGAAAATAAAAGAAATCTGACTGACCCAATCTGGTTTTGCAGCCCTAACCAAATCAAACCGATTGCTTTGTCTTTGTTTTCTCTTCGGATTCCCTTCTAATTTGATTCGGGGATAGGCCAAATTTGATTTTGTTGTGGTGCTCTCTCCATGTATAAACATAAGACTGATATTTGGAAACATATGTGGTGCGTAGTTGTGAACATTTTTCAGTCAAAACTTAAGATAAATATTCCTTCATTAAATACGAAAAAAAATTAATCAATATTAAACAATTTAAATACGAATTTGATAGACGCACTTCCAACAGGCTCAGGTGTTATCCAAAAGGTAGGAGTAGTCAAAATAGGAGGGGACAACTCAAGAAATGATTTTACAAGGTGACTCTCCAAGTTGAATACCCCTATATCATGATAAACATATCTTGGTGGATCATAGGGTCCATAATCCATGTCATCATTAAAACAGATGGAGTTCTGGTTGCAATTTGGAAATTCTTTGGCAGAAAGTGAAATTAAGTGGCTATTTCCCAAAAACAAAATACGATCGCCAATGCTTTCCATTTGGATCCACTTTCGCTTGCTCTCATTTAATTTGCAAACATGGAACTTCATAGTTTTGAAACGGATTGTGTCATAATCATCATAGTTAACATCAAGCCATTTGTAGTGTCTTAAAACTAGTAGTAGTTCCCCTAATGATTCCACCAAATAATACATGTCGCATCTTCTTCCTTCTGGTGGTTGACCAGTGATTGTTAGTGATTATAAATCTAGAATCATTTGAATGACCTACAGTATATAGAATACAAGAATGAATAATAGAAAGAAATCGATCACATAACCATTGAGCGTGAATAAAGTCCCTAAATCAAGGTTGACGCTTGCACCATGAACTATGATGGAAAACCACGTAATATGGGTCATTCTACTGAGATCTTTTGCAGCCTCTTACTCTAGGATCTTCCCTCTATCTCTACACTAGCTTTTGTGAGAAAGCAGTGCTCCCAAAATATTATTATAAGAGTAACGACTACAGGGACCGTCAGTATTCTATATATAATAGAATCTCTAAACCTCTATTCCCACAGTAGAATAGGGCTAGAAGTTTCCTAATTAGAGTGATCCTTATTCTCTTGGGCCCAATAGGTCAATCAGTATCAATTAAGCCCACATAAGAGTTCTAACAATCTCCCACTTGGGCTACACTGATACTGATGTCTTCCCATTGACATCTGGTCAAATAATCCCAAGATTGAATATCACTCAAAACAAACTTTGATCTAATCAATAATCTCTATTGTTGAACAATAGTAGAAAATACACCTCAATATACGGCATATAACTATCTAATGTTACAAACCATAGAAAATTATCAATTCAAATCCCCTAGAAACATAGATATAAGGAATTATATCATAACTGTGATCACATAAGATATGTCCTTCCTTATATGTCCGTTCCTGATCTAAAGATCAACCTACCTTGAAAACCTCACAGGTAGAGAACTTTGATATTAATCAATACTTAGACAAATCCTCCTTTTCTTGTATTAATATCTCACTTTGGCATACAACCTATGGTTAGCAACCACCTCCATGGATTTAGACTAAATACTGTCATAAATCATGAAACTTGGCTAAACACTGTCATTAACTGTGACATGTCAAAGTAAACCACAATAATCATATAATAATATGATGAGAGAGAATAAAAATGAACACTATATTGGAAAGTAAACATCCTCAATATATATTGTGCTCATAATGTGTGATCTAACAAAATAATGCATATTATAATACCACTAAAGATAAGTAAACTCCCACTAAACAAGCATATTAAAATATTCCATCACATCTATGTTAGAAACATGAGTCTTAAAAATTTCCACTGGAAGAGCATTAGTCAAAGGATCAGCAGCCATCTCTTCAGTAATAATATGCTCAACAATGATCTCCCCAGTTTTGACCTTCTCACAAACTAGAAGATATTTAATCTCAATATGTTTGGAGATGCTTGATCTCTTATTATTCTTTGCAAAGAAAATATTAGAAATATTATCACACCACAAATGCAAAGGCTTAGAGATGGAATCTACAACCTTCAGTTTAGATATGAAACTCTTCAACCACACTGCCTGCTTGGTAGCCTAATAAAGTGTGACAAACTCAGCTTGCATAGTGGATGAATTTAAAATAGTTTGTTTGGCACTCTTCTAAGAAATAGCTCCTCCTCCCAGTACAAAAATATATCCAAAGGTAGACTTTCTATCATCAGTACACCCATTGAAGTTTGAGTCAGAATACCCCATAACTTCAAATTTCTCTGATTTACTAAACACTAGTTTGAAGTCCTTTGTCCGCTATAGATAATGCATGACCTTCTTAGCTGTAGTCGAATGAACCAGACCAGCATCAAATTGAAACCTGCCAAGTACACTGATTGTAAAGGCAATGTTAGGGCGAGTATAAACTTGTGTATACATCAGACTTCCAACGGCAAAGGCATAAGGTTTGTCATTCATTAAGTTCATCTAAATATCATTCTTTGGACATTGGTGCTTGTTCAACTTGTCTCCTTTGCTGATGGGTGCTTCACCACCAGAACATTTAGACATGTTAAACCTCTTTAAAACTCTATCAAGATATGCCCGTTGTAATAGCCCAAGTAACCCCCATGGCCTATCACGACTAATCTCAATTCCAAGCACATAACTAGCTTCACCCATGTCCTTCATTTCAAAGTTTCTTAAAGAAAAACCCGGTCTCTATCAATAAGGTCTTGTTGCTGCTAACCAACAGAATGTCATCCACGTAGAGCACAAGAAAGATGAAACTACTCCCCCTGAGCTTCAGATATATGCACTGATCGATTGGATTCTCTACAAAACCAAAAGAAATCATAACTCGATCAAATTTCAAGTACCATTGTCGAGATGCTAGCTTTAACCCATAAAAAGACTTTTTCAACATACAAACAAAGTCCTCTTTACCATTTTCCTCAAAACCTTCTGGTTGTCTCATGTACACCTGCTCTAACACTCTCCATTTAGAAAGGTTGTTTTCACATCCATCTGATGTAACTCTAGGTCAACATGGGCAACAATGGCCATGATAATGTTGAATGAGTCATTTGGTGAGACAGGTGAAGTTTTTCTTGCAATCTATCCCCTCTCACTGAGTAAAACCCTTTGCCACGAGTCTAGCTTTGTAGCGTTCTACTTTACCTTGAGAATCTGTCTTGGTTTTAAAAACTCACTTGGATGCAATAGCCTTACAATCCTTTGGAATTTACACTAATTCCCATACTCCATTGTTGCTAATGAATGACAGTTGTTCCTTCATTGCTTTTACCCATTTGTCTGAATGCTTATGATTAACTGCTTGAAGAAATGTAACAGGGTCTTCTTCTTACCCTATGTCAAACTCACACTCATTCAATTAAGAAACATAATCAGAGTACAGAGAAGGCTTGCGCACTCTAGTAGACCTCTTTACAAGTTCAGGTGGAAGACTGCCAATATCAGCGGTATCAGGAGATGATGGTGGGTCTGCAATAGCAATATCTGTTCCAACTTGCAAATCATATTCAATTGGAATTTGAATGACTATATCATCAGACATGATAGGATTGAGATCAAGAATTGAATTTCTCAACTCAACAAGTGTTATCTCAGGGGTGTCATACTCCCCTTCTTCAAAAGAGAAATTACGAGGTGTTCTAGATTCTTCATTGCATTCAACAAATCTAGCATGAGTGGTCTCTATAATTTTGTGTCCTGGGCCAAGACAATAGAATCTATACCCTTTAGACCTCTCTAGAATGGTCTATATAATTTTGTGTCCTAGGTCAGGACTATAGAATATATACCCTTTAGACCTCTCTGGGTATCTCACAAAATAGCAACTTGTAGTCCTTGAGTCAAAAACTTTTTCTTGAGGGTTAAAGACTTTGGCTTCTGCCTGGCATCCCCACACTTGCAAGTGTCTAAGACTAGGCATTCTGCCACTTTAGAGTTCATAGGGAGTCTTACTCATAGACTTGCTTGGCAATCTATTGAGAAGATAAATAGCAGTTTTAAGTGCCTCTCCCCATAAGGATTTTGGTAAGGTGGTATTGCTCACCATAGAATAGACCATATCTTTCGGAGTACGATTTCTTCTTTTCGCTACTCCATTCTGGTGAGGTGTTCCAGGCATGGAATATTAAGGAGCTATCTCATGTTCTTGTAAGAATTTTACAAAATGACCAAGCAACTACTCAAAAGCACCACTTCTCCCATAATATTCTTCACCCCTATCGGACCTTACCACTTTGATCTTCTTGGAGTGAAAAAGTTTAACTTCAGCTTTAAAAATCTTGAAAATATCTAGAGCACTAGATTTCTCACTGATAAGGAAGACATATCCATATCTTGACCAATCATCAATAAAAAATATGAAATAGCGAT
Source organism: Macadamia integrifolia (assembly GCF_013358625.1). NCBI lineage: Eukaryota > Viridiplantae > Streptophyta > Magnoliopsida > Proteales > Proteaceae > Macadamia > Macadamia integrifolia. The sequence continues at coordinate 45,030 of NW_024868056.1, forward strand.
GCCCAGTGAGTGTAGGGATAGAAAAAGGTCCACAGATGTCAATGTGAATGAGGTCTAATACTTTAATACTGCGAGTAGCATCTTTTTTCCTGAAAATTGTCATCTTTCCCTTAATGCAATCTATACATGTTTTCATTTCCTGAAAATCAATATTTTCCAATATCCTTTCCTTTACCAATTTTTTCATCCTCTTGGTTGAAATATGACCCAACCTTCTATGCCATAACATAGAGAATTTCTCATCAATCAGAGAGCATTTCACTCCCACATTCAGAACCCATGAAGAATTATAATTCAATCTATAAAGCCCATCAACAAGAGTACCACTACCAATAGAGATTGAATCATGTAATAAGCAAAAGCCAACTTGATTAAAACTAACAGAATAACCATCTAAACAAAGTCTAGAAACTGAAATCAAATTCCTCCTCATAGAGGAAACATAAACAACATCCTTTAAATCAATAAATAAGTCTGAATGAAAAAACAATCTAATAGTTCATATGGCTTTCACTTCAACTCTAGCTCCATTGCCCACGAACACCGTCACTTCATCCTTGCTTGGCACCCTCCTACTTAGGAACCCCTGCAAGGAATGAGTGACGTGAATAGATAATGTAGAATCTAACCACCATGAATCAATTGGTACATTAATCAATCAAGATTCAAAACATACTAAGGATAGATTCATACTATCATCCTTCTTTTTCGCAATGTAGGTCTTCTTCTTAAAACAATCCTTTTTCATGTGTCCTTTGGCCTTGCACCAAAAACACTCTATGCCACTTATGTCTTTTTGTCCCCCAGATTCTTTGAAATTTTACTTTCCCTTCTTGTTCTTCCCTCCTTTAAATGGAGTGAATTTTTCTTTCTTAAAAAACTTCTTGATTCCTTTACTAGATCCCATAGAAAATAAAGTCTTACCTTGAGTAAGATAGGCACTTTCAACTTTGGTCCTATTAATTGTTCCTTCTTCCTGGGTTATCACAGTGATCAATTTATCAAGACCCCATTTATTTTTCAATGTATTATAAGTAGTCTTAAGAGTCTTGTAGCTCTCTGGTAGAGAGTTCAAAGCAATGGTGACCACGAAGTCATCATCAAAGTTAATACTTGTACCTCTGATCTTGTCTCCTAGTGAAATCAGTTCTAGTATATGCTCTCTAGCACTTCCTACTCCATCAAATCTAGCCCCAGTCAATTGGCTTGTGAGGTCGTGAGCCTGTGATTTCTTAGAGCTATCAAACTTAGCTTTTATTGCAGTCAAATACTCAGAAGCAGTGTCCTTTTTAGCAACACTATCCTTGATAGACATAGGCAAAGCACTTTTAATAACAGTCAATGACTTCCTATTTGTAGTGACCCACTTGTCATAATCCCCTATCTCAGTTTGGGTACTGGTTACAGTAGATTCAGCTGGTTTGGTGGTCCTAGTACACAAGTCTAGGTCCTTGAGAATTATGTAGACTTCTAAGTCTTCCATCCATTTATTAAAATTATCCCTAATAAACTTAGGAATATCAAGTACACCAAAACTAGAAGACATCCCATTGAATATTTCAATAAAGAATATTCTATTTAACATACAGACATATATGTAAAAAAATAAGCATGTAACAATTAGCAAAATTAAGCATTACAATGCTCAATCATCAATTACTTTAAGAGTGGCAATCAGAACTACATTCTTGACCTTTGGGTTTGAAACATACTGGTCCACTCAAGTTTCTGCTATTAATGCGCGACTTCTTCCAACTTATGAAAAATTACTGCCATCTTTGGATTGACATTATCTTCTAGATTGAGAAATCCCTATTCTATTTTTACACTTGCTTTAACTTTAACTTCTCTTTGATATTATTCACCTTTGGATGAACATTAGCAACCTTGCTACCAATTATTATTCTCTGTCTTTTCAAACAAAGAAGACCTTTGATTTGTATTCCATTACAATAAGGTTGAATTTTACCACTTTGGTGGATACCATCCAATCTTACTGTAATAGTCTACAAATTCATTCCGGCAGCTAAAAGTGGGATTGTTTAAGCATGAATAAAAAAAAATATTTACAAACAAAAGCATGAACTATTATTACTAAGAATAAATAAGTTCATATTTTGATATGCAAGTAATGTATGAGTTGATTTTCTTTTATTTCTTCCAATTAATAGAAAAATTATGAAGAATCATTAAACACCCATACTTGTAACTTATATAAAACATACCATAAAAGTTGGCCAAAACTAGGTTCATAATATAATAAAACGAAGAGCACAAAAAATTGGACTCAACGTAAAAAATTAGGGTGAAAAATTATTCATTGTTTGCCCATACAAACCATTTAAAGTTGTAAAAAAAAATAGATCAAAATCAATCTAGTTTGCCCAAACCAACCGGTTCGGCCAAGCGTTCTAATCTGGTTCGGGTATATTAGTTTCGGGTCAAATCTGGGTCAAATGGTCAACGACCTGATCAACCTTTGATCGAGTCAAACAGGGTTGATCATGAGTTGACCCGACGATGACTTGCTGCCGTATTTTTTTTTTTAATAAAAAAATTTCTCTCTCCTCCAACAATCGATTTCTAGTGGCATGTGCCATCGCGTCCGAAGGTTTCTAATGATTTGTAGTATACTGTCGCGACCATCTTCTCGTGCTCTACAACTTTTGTGAAGAAAGTTTTTTCATATAGGACCTGTAAGTTAGAGTAAGACAATGATTTTCATAAATTGGAACCCAAACCTTTTTTTTTTTTTTTAATTTCTTGATTCTAGCATCATAGTGTAGGCTCTGATACCAATTGTTAATGATTCTAAATCCTAGAATCATTTGAATGACCTATAGTGTATAAAATACAAGAATGAATAATAGAAAGAAACCGATCACATACCCGTTGAGCGTGAATGAAATCCATAAATCAATGTTGACGCTTGCACCACGAACTATGATGGAGAACCACGTAATATGGGTCCTTCTACTGAGATCTTTTGCAGCCTCTTACTCTGGGATCTTCTCTCTGTCTCTACACTAGCTTTTGTGAGAAAGCAGTGCTCCCAAAATATTATTATGAGAGTAACAGTTGTAAGTACCGTCAGTATTCTATATATAATAGAATCCCTAAACCATATTCCATTCCCACAATATAATAGGGCTAGAAGTTTCCTAATTAGAGTGGTCATTATCCTCTTGTGCCCAATAGGTCAATCAGTATCAGTTAAGCCCACATAAGAGTCCTAACAGTGATTTCCTGACCGATTGGAGGTTCAGAACTGAAGTCATAAGTTACAACAGGTCGGTAGTACTAACAGCATAGAGTAGTCCCTTGTAGAATATAATATCTTCAAAATGAAACCATTGTTCTGATGTTATAGTAGTCCACATATCAATTCCTGACTTCTAGTAAGCGAACGAATACCGATTAGTGACAATGGCCACTACAATATAGTCTGATGTTCTACAATGGTTTGAAGATAGAATTGCCTTGTGGATGTAATGCTTATTGCTTGGATAGTCAAGGTCGAAGCTGTGTTGAGGACAGGAGAATTTGCAAAGGGAAGGAAGCGGGATACATCCTCCTAAGACTGGATTGAATAACTAAATCTCTCCTATGGACTCATCTACTGCAACTAGCCAGCCTTGAGAAGATCCACAACACCACTTTCCATGAATCTCTGGGATGTGGAGCTCATTAATCTTGCGATTTGAAAGATTAAAGAAGGGTCATGTTTTAGTGATGTCATTGGCCGGATGACGCATAAAAAATGGAAGCAAATGAGGACATCAATTACCAATTGTAACTAATCTCCATGAAGAGCAAACGGAGAGAAAACAGAAGCAAAATGAAGATAGTCGGAGAGACAAGTGAACCAATCAAGGATGAGTTCCATGAGTTCAGGTTTAAGTTGGGACCAATCCACAATAGAAGCCATCAATATATATCACAACTCTCAATACCTGCGCGAGAAAATAATGCAATATTATATGATATTGTGAAGAGAAAAAGTACTGAATGAGAAGAGATAAGGTTTTGTCCAGATCACCTGTACAAGGAGATGAACTCCTCTCCTTTGATGTTAGTTTCCACTTATAATAGATTACCTACCCCTCTCCCTTTCATTGGAAAAGGTTGGGTATTCTGCAAGCTAGCGCCCACTATATCTCTTTCTTTTGTTTTTTGAAATGATCCCATACATTTCCTGAATGATACCCATCATGTTACACCGGTGGCGTACTTAACCCTCTCCCTTTTTTTATCATTTAAGTTTTTGAGACAAAAAAGACAAAAAAAAAAAGTGGGACCCATTTTTCCTTCTAATGGATCAAACAAGTTCCCATACAATTCTGATACACACACATGGAATCTAGTTGGAATCCACAACAGGGCTGGATTCTGTGTGTATAGAATGGTGCTCTTAGGAGAACCTAATCTGCACTCCCTTCTACTCGGACTCAAATCCTCTATGGCTGGCAGCGAGTGGCAGTGAGGATCCAACGGCTGGGAGGGTTCTGGCATGCACCCCAGCCAGCCGTCCGATGCTCACTGCCTCCCCACAGAGGATTTTTGTGCCTTCTACTCCTACATCCATCCACAATCCTCTCCCTCTCTCTCCCTGCAAATCCTGCCCTAACTTTGGTCTTCCCCAACCTCACTCTGCCCCGCAACACCGCCCTACCTCCCTCTGGTATTCCTCCCCAACCCCTTTGGATGCCGTTCGCGAAACCAATGATGGGTCCAACGCCAAGTGAAATCATTGAGAAGTAAGGCATGGAAAGTTGGAACACGATGAACTAACGTACCAGATCGAAGAGAGGTGATCTGAATTCTCAAAGGATATCCTCCTACTCGAAGGAGGAGATTTGAGTACTACTCATTATCGCTTATGATTCCTCAAAGCTGTATAATTTCCATTTTTACAATAAGAGTTCTTAAATATAACCAACCATTCATGGGCAAAATATGCTATCGTTGGTAGCCTATTTTAGTTATAAAATTTCCAAAAAGCAGTAAGAAGAGTGAAGTAAATAAAAATACCTCCAGAGGAATTCAAATAATACAAGCAGTGTTGATTTCTCTAGCCAGACAATCACACCTATACACACTTACTGCTCTTCAATGCCTTCAGAGGAACTCAATGAAAGGAAAAAGTTAAGATAGGCAAGAAAAAGAAATAAGGCGTAAAATATGATCAGAGATGGGGGATCGGAGGGGTATATAAGGAGAGGAGGATGATATCTTTAGTTTATATTGGGGTAGGATTTTGAGTTTCAAAAGGACATTGATCGACGATAGGATTTTTAATTTACAATGGAGAGAGGGACAGAGAGAGAAAGGCCCATGATGGGTCGGTACCATATTATATGACCGATACGACCCATATGATCATACGGATACTTTGTACCATGGGAAGAATCGAAAACTAGAAATAAAGAGTTCGTGTTATAAGGAGCTACAACTACTCAATATGCACATGGTTTAATATAAATATTTATATTTGCCCTATCATTTGTGTGAAGATCCTCTACAGTGAGTGCAGCGGTATGGTGAACATCGGATGATCGAGAGGACCTCGGGACATGTGCTCGAATGCTCTCAGTCATCCCATGCTCACCACATCGCCACACTCACTGCAGAGAATAATCGCTCCTATCATTCTGGATAAATGCAATTATGTGAGGAAGGCTTACCCCTACGGATGGCTATGCTGAGATTTTGCTTATATGTGTGCCGGCTATGGATAACTTGACGTTTATCTTGTATTATTTATTTTTTTAATTTAACTTTGTTGCCTATTAGCCAAATAAAATTATATGAAGAAGGCTTGGTTATACATGGGTTTGAGCCTCGGACCTAATTATCTCATCCTGTGTTCAGCTCAAGAGGATCAAGTCTTACCCATGATGTCTCATCTGGCAGGTATTCAATGACGAAAAGCATTCTTTCTAAGAACCATGAGAAATAGAAATAAAAAGAGAAAGAGAAGGTGATCTGATGGTTTGAGCTCGGTCTCTATGACCGGCAGGCCAATAGCTCAGGTTACTGGCCTTCCACTTTCTTTAAGATCAGGTGGATTTTCCACTATTAGGCAAACACCAACAAATACGGAAATAAATAATCCATAGGTCCACACAATATTGAAATTTAATGAGGTTCGCACACTGGTGTAGTGTGCTACATCCTCGGATGAAGAAGAAGAAGTTTCACTATGTAGAATAGAGACTACACCCAAGCAGCCGTGAAAAAACTCTCCCAGCACCCTAGCTCGAAAAAACCCCCAAATTACAATGACTTTGCTCAACAAACATAGACTCACTCCCTCACCACTTAGAAGAGGAGGATGAGAAAGAAAAAATGACTCATCATGAATAGATTTGGCTCACCCAAGTCACGAAGCTTCAAAAAGGACAAGTCGAGTAAAAAAAAACGTGGTTTTCTAATTCACTGTGTGATCCTTGAGTGATGATTTCAAAAAACAACTGTGAGTATACATACGAGTGCACATTGGTCTGATGATGATTCGTGTTCTTGGAAGTCCGTGATGATTAAATAAACCAAGATTTTGTCATGATTGCAATTTTAGAGAGACGTGAAAGCGAAAGCCAATTGGGATTTTAAATGGAATATTGCCGGATGCTTAAGCAACAAGATTCTCATAACCAGCTTATGATTGGTCTGCTAATTGGAGAGGTCCTTATCCTAGCAGGTAGATATTATGGATTTTGGTGTACTAATAGTTGATATCTCTTAGAGATTTAGACTACATATTATTGCATTGGTTTCATGGTGTCGAGCTGTGTGCAAAAGATATGATCAACACATGAATCCAATTCCCATAATGGAGAATATCGGGGAGAAAGTTGTATGTACATGATTTGACAAAATCCGGATCTGGTGGCATATTTTTGTAAATAGTTTACAAAAGATTTTTTAAATATCTTTAAAATAATTTTTATGATCCTAATCAATGCCATAGATTCTTTGTACATGAAATTATGTAGTTTCGGGTGGTAATAGTTATTATTACTATGCCTTGAAGATTGTTACATCGTGTTGTTAAAGTGGAGGGACTCTGTTTAATTAACTAATCTTGGGAGAAAATAAGAGTTATTTTACATTAAATACATTAAAAATTATATTAGAGGTAGATATCTCAATGGGATCCTACCCTCTTCTCTATGTTAGCAATCTGGAACTCTTTAGTAGCATCATGTTTAAATTAGAATTATTGTTTCAAAATATTTCTAAATAGTATAAAGGAGATCAAAGATATATTGTTTATTGAGTGAGTGTTTATTTCTATTTAGGAAATCCAATTTAGAATTATTGTTTCAACAATACAGTTTTTGGGCCAAGGAAGTGAACTCCAATCGAAACCCACGAAACCCCTCTGATCTGTGTCCAAATTTAGGAAACAAAACATGTTTCCCACTCCTTTTTGGGGTGGAGTATGCATTACGACAAGGATAGTCCTTGATGGAGGTTTACACCAATTCAGAACTTCTACAATGCCTAACTTTTGGACTAGATAATACTTTTTGGCTTTTCAAGTGAGGCGAGAAATTTTTTGAATGTATATAACAAGGTGGCCATCGAATGCAAGGTTGTCACAAGTTCTGAACCGATTTCTCATTTTGTAATCATTGCTAAGAGAACATTGTTTCTGACACAACGACGATCAACTGATTATACTTAATTCTTATTTCAACATAAATACATTCTGTTTGTGTGACCCCACCACCACCCCCCCCCAAAAAAAAAAACTTGTTTCCCACAAAACTTGGTATTTATATAGGAAAGGTCCAACCGAAATGGTCAAACCATTTGAAACAGTGGAGATTTCATCGAAACTGGCAGAAACTAGTTACAATTGGGTTTCGGTTAGTGGTTTGATCTGGGTCCGGGTCAGTACAACAAAATTTCGGCCAAAACCTGAGCTTTCGGACCATGAGTGCTTCTCGTAAGACTTCCCTGGCCACTTTTGTCTCATGTTTCAGAAGTTGCATAATTGATTTGCTAGTTGAGCAAGAGGCAAGGCTTCCCTTTTGGGAGATGGATATTTAGCCTGGGCATCATCCAGCCTCCCAAAGCAAAACAAGTTCTTTGTAATCTCCATTATTCTGTTTTTTGGTTGTGCTTTAAGAGTGCAAGTGCTTCTGTTTGTTGTATTGGGGTAAGACAGGTTAAGTCCCCCCCTGTAGTCTCTTTTTGTCTTTTTAATAATATCTTAAGGGCTCCCCCGGTCCCAGATAATATTCGGAGTGAAAAAAAAAAAGAATAGCTCCTCCTTATCACTCTGTTGCGGCACTCAGATCATTGCACACAGTTGAATCATCTAATTATCTTTATTTGACACTATGAAAGCAGACTACACTAGTTTTTCCTGATACTTCATATTTCAATACTCTCAAGTGCTGCATTAGCCTATCTCAATATCCCTGTTTCATTATCACTTTAGAATGAAGACCTAAGAGCACTATATTCAAACACATCATGCATAGATAGTCTCACAATCATCTTAAATATTCAATACTAGTTTTAAATATTACATTCAAATGTTACATGGTTGGCAAAAACAAATTTGTACAAGAATAATTACCTTGCGGCTCCAATCCTTATCAATGTACAAGTATTCTCCTCATGCCAGAAATAATTGAACGTATCTTATCCAAGGGGCATCCATATGAAACCCAAATTCTTCAGGCAGCAAACATCTTTTGTATACATAATGAGAAAGTGATCCCAGCTTAGCAGTTAATGATAGTAATGATCTTTTTCATCATTCTTTCGAACTGGTAATAGTGATGGTTCCAAATACTCCACCAGCTCTGCTCACCGCTCCACATACTATTATATGACTCCCGAAATTACTTCCATCACCACCATCCGTCAGCAACACATAACAAGCACCACCATTCCAGACCTGCAGTATCATTAGTTTCATTTATCTAAATAATTAGAGGGTGTTAATTGCCCCTGCCCCTCTCCTTTTTTATGTTGCCCACAAAAGTGGGAAAAGTAATTGCTGTAGCACCCTGCACGTCTCATCTTTCCATCAGGATTCATGCTATTAATTTGCTTAATTGCATCAGTGTCCACCCATCATACCTTTCATCAACTCTATTGTTGGTCAGCAATACCTGTCTGACTCTGCACAACACCACAAAACATCCTCCATATCCACTGTGAAGCACCACACCTACAGCGTAGCCAGTTTCAGTTTCCAATTAATTGATGGTTGTTGCTTGGCTTCTTTACTTGATGCTGCCCGTGAATGTGAAGAAAGGAATGCGACCAGCACCATGCATGGCTTATCTTCTCACCAGGATATCTATTAAATTTTCTCCGGCTAGCCGAATTGTATCAGTGTCCACCCTGTTATATATACAGTTCAATTTACAGTTCCAATATGTTAAAATCTCATCAAATGTAACATCCAGATTGGTAAGACCACAGAAACTTCAGCCTTCAAGAGTCCCTTGCAAGTTGTGGCCCCAAATCATCACATTAAGTTTCACAAACCCCATTGACAATAAACAATAAGGTAATTCACGTAAATGCATTGGGATAGACTTCCAACTTGAACAGATAATTGTCTGCTTGAAGATTCTGACTAATATGTGACCATGTGAGGAAGCACAAAATATCAGTCATGTCATCCCAGCACTACCCTACAAGTCAAACTATAACATATAAGCAAATATTATGTAAACAGATCAGTAATTAACTGCACAATACAGATCATACCTGAATCAAGACTGTCTTCAGCTTAGCCAAGAAAGTCCAAACACCAAGATATCCAAACTCTAAATGAATTAAGCTGCAGGATGAGAGTAAAAATGAAAAAAAAGAAGAAATTGCTAAGCCTATTTTTCATACAGATGTAATTGAAATGATGAAGTGACATACTATTTAGTCTTCTGGTGATGAATTTTTTTATTAATCAAGTTCTGTCCGGTTGTAACATCACCTAAAATATTTTCAAGCACAAAACGTTGGGACTACACAAAAGTGAACTCATCTGTTCAGCCATTCAACAAAATGTCCATTGCAGTTGAGTCCTATATTGCATGGCTCAGGTATGGGTATTGGACTATCGGGTGAGGTATGGAGACAAGTCCAGAAATGGGTATCATACGTCAAGGGGCGTGTTGATATGCCAAAAGATAACTTATTTTCTTCTTCTTGTTCTTCACAGCTATATCAAAGTGTCTAACTTTCGGTTGTCTGTTCACCTTGACACAAGTACCCTGGTTGTACATGAAGTGTCCAGGTAACAAAGCTTGAACCTCAATTCTGACATTTGAGTAATCATTTTTCTGCTAATACCAGTTACCTTTAGGCTCCGTTTGTTTCAGCTTAAAAGAGCCGGTAAAACAAATTTTACAGTAAAATTGAGTTTTCCGCAGTTTGTTTTTTAATTTGTCGTGGAAAATATTACCAAATCTAATGCTTTTACCGGAAAACACTATTGAAAATTTTACAGCTAAATGGAGGGGTAAAAGAGCCCGTAAAACGCTTCAAGTGATTGCTCGACAATTTTGAGAGTTCGAGAAGGGTGGAATAAGGATGGGCGGCTTTGTCAGCGTCCTTGATCGAATACTAGATCTTCTCATCGTCTTCTTTGTCCTCGTCCCCCTTTGACATTTTCCTCTCATCTCTGCTATCGTCACTTTCGCTCTTGCATAATGCAGCAAATCATTCATCACCTGGTATACACACTTCTGGGATTGATCAACATTGAACCCTGGGCTCTAGAGGAAGGTTTGGATGGCTGTTTGGGGTGGCTGGTGATACCGTAGTTGCAGATCAGCTCTACGAAGAGGCCAGATTTTGGATCAATATATACTAAAACCTCTCTCTCTCTCCAGTAACTTCTCCATGTGACCCTTAACATCTGTCTTGTATTCAACTAACAATCCTACTCCAAATGATAACCAGAAAACAGAGGGGAGAACATAGCGATGGGATCCAAGATCTATGGCAGCCCTCACCATGGGTACAGACGCAGAGGCATGGTTTAACAGGGGGAGGAAGGTACAATAGAGTTGAATTCCTCTTCATCTTTGAAGAAGAAATTACGGATTTCGGATATGTTACTGTTTCTCAGGTCTTCCTAGATGGACTTCTGTTGCAACCAATCTCTCTTTGATTAATGTTGTTTTATTCTACCAATCGCCAGTTCTATTTTACAAGTGGTGTGTGAAGGTAGAAGTTCTGTGTTCATGGGTATTAAGGTGTCTCGATCTCTGGTCATAAGATGCGGACAGTGTGTTCAATGAAATAACTGAACCAATTGCATGTAGTAAGGTGACTCAATCTCTAATTATGAGATGCACACCAGGTTTTTTTATAAAATAACTGAACCAACAGTTAGGGCTATTTGTAACATAAGTAATCACATTGAAAATTTATATACAAATTAGAAACAAACAATGGAAAATTTTCCAGTATGTAAAATTTTACAGCGAAACAAACGGAGCCTTAGGAAATTATAGAGGTACTTCATTTTCTTTATTTCAAACAATAGGTCTTCTAAAAGTTAATCACTAATATTTTCTCAAGCTTTTTGCCTGACTTTGTGAAGGATATGCTGTTTCCATGGAAATACGGTCCAGTCTTTTAATCATTTGATTTCATATATAGAATTTAGATATCACAGATTGTTCGAATATTGAACTAAATAATCCAGCATACTTGGCGATGGACTGAACAGGGTAACCAATTGAACATACAGAAGCTATGCATTCTGGGAAGACATAAAAGAGGAAAATAAAATAGAAAAGGGAAGGAAATCTCAGAGGACTTTAATGCCTAGCCAAACAGATAGTTTCACCAACAAGGAAATAGTTTCTTACATCCATGGTTAGCAGCCTCATGAATTCTAAGATGCTGCTCATAAATAGGCCGATACTTCTCAGGGATATAATCCTTGAATCTGCCAAAAATGATAAACTGAATGAGACCTTGTGGTGATGGAATTATATTTCTTTATTTATATCTTCGATATATCATAATCAAATGTGCATTACAAGAAGGAAAATGAGCACCACTCAGAGAAAAGATGGATCATAAGCTGAAATTTTCTTTTTCTTTTTTTTTTTTTTTTTCTTGATGATTGGTTAGCCAATGAAAATTAACCTTCAAACAACAAAGACAGAAATAACAACTGAAGTAACTCTTGTAGTGTACTGTTAGAATAGGCAATTGAACCACTGAGTGTCGGACCAACACCAATATCAATTCAAGGAACATAGGTCCTCCAAGACACTTGACTGGTGAATAAACCATCCAATCTGAACAATCAAATCATTCCAATCACTCAAACTGCATGGTTTAAGGGAATTTGGTGCCATGAAGTATATCTTGTTTTGGAAATAAATTCAAAGTCACATGCAAATAAGAGCTGAACAATAGCCACCAAGGATTCGAGATAGTGCCTTGCCCATTGCAAACAAGCAACCCAGAATTTATGTACTATACGGTTTTAAGGGGAAAAAATAAAAAATAAAACATTGTTCCAGATTCACAAGGTGTTGGTGATGAAGTTCAGCCTCAAAAGGCCTTTAAGTGGTCAGATCTGATCGTGGAGGACAATTCAACTTTGTTTACTCTTAAGTGGTCCAGTCCGCACAAGCGGAGCCTTGGAAGACATTTGCATCTTATGATAAGGGCCAGATTCCTCTCTCTGGGCAGTAATATTTCTTTCAGTTGAAGATTGATATCAGTCAATAGCCAGGCTGATGGCATGTCCAAAGCAGGATTGGTTACACAGTAATTGGATTTCAGGCCTTTCCCTATTAGATAGTTGCCCATTTTCAGTGTTTCTGTCTTTCGATTCTGTAATTTGTCTTCATCCCAGTAGATTTCTTGGGGGTCCACCCTTCTTGTCGGACATAACACTCGTTTGGACACTGCTGTGCATCCTTTGCATATAAACTAAGCTAAATGTGGTCCTACTCCAAATTGGATGTTTCCAAGCTATCCTATATTTCTTATCAATTGTTTGTTTTGACTTTCTTTATTGACATCCATTACAATACACTTAAGTAAAGACACATGCACATGCTTAACCTTTGTCTCTTAGTTGTTGTTGGTATATACTGTGTTATCTGTATCTCTCCCAAAACTTGTCGTTGCCATGTGCCCGTGCACAACAGCAATTTATTTTCTTTTAGAGAAGGGTTAGGTTACCTCAGTCATTTGGGAACTTTAAAGAGTCCCCATAGTTGTTAATGGTGGGTCCTACATTTTGTTAGTTTTGCTCCTATTTTCTTGTAGATAGACATTTGAGTTGTTTAGTTCCGTAAGTTATTAGTTGGAACGGAATTGTTTATTTAAGGTTGGGAATCAATGAACAAAGACTCATCTTCGGCAAAACTAAACATTAACATGTAAGCGGAGGTTTCAGGTCCATCGAAGCAGTCCAATTTTCTGTTTTCCCTTGATGCAGTAAGCAAAATAAGGAAGAAACCAGAGATTATACCAAGCTAGTATAGAGCCTGAGAATAGATCATCAAGTGCAAAAGTTAGAGCAATATGTGGAATCATGGATGGGTAGCAACTGGCAACAGATCATGGACAAACTTACAGAGTGCTCTAACAGTATATCTGCTTGGAAGGTGGGAGAAAATTCTCAAGCTCCATCCCAAAGCAATGGTGGAACGTCAGGGTTAATGGTCGATCGCAGCACCATGGCTCTCACCATTCTTTAGTCCTTAAATTAGGAAAGTTAGATTTTCCATGTTTATAATGGTAGAGAAGATACAACAAGCTGGTTGTGTTGGGATTAAAATCTTTTTCCAATTCCATGGGACTCCTGAACAACATGTGGCTTTAATGTCATTTCATCTTGAGGGCGATACTCAATTATGATTCCAACTACTTAAACAAGAGAGGGGTGTGGTGGCTTCATGGCAAGAATTTCGAGACGGACTACACTTAAAGTATGGTCCCACTAAATTTTATGATTTCTCTAGTGAGAAAATGAAAACTTCAATGGAATGAAACCGTACGTGACTATCGAACCCAATTCAAGAAACTCTTAGCTAAGGTGGGCCACCTTCCACGAGATAAACAAATTAGTTGTTTCATTGTGCATTAAAGGAAAGCATCAAAGCAGACATTTTAGCTGAGAGACCCGATTCCTTATCAATAGCAATTGGGTTGTCTCGATTGTGTGTATAAAGCTTTGTCCTAGCACCGAGCCTTTGGACTTTAGGGAAAATATATCACCTAATGAGGAAGGAACCTCCAGCCATCCAACCCTTTTGGTCAGAAGGATCTCTCTAGCAAAATTCAGGAATGATGCACAAAGAGCTATGTTACAATTGCAATTAAAAATATTTAACCTTGGACAACAATGCAAAAACTATTAGTAATTGAGGCATGTTTTAAGGGGGGATGTCACATTCATAGCTCTCTCACAACTTACCATGTGCGTTTTGTTAAGATAAAGATTAGGATACCTGAATCATTTGGGAACTTTAAGAATCCACAGTGTTATTAGGGTTGATAGTGGTGGGTCTCTTATTGTTTCTTTGTTGACTTCTCATTTTCTTGTAGGGAGAGAATGGAGTGGTTTAATTCCATTGGAGTTGTAAGTCGGAGTAGGAATTGTTTATTTAAGGTTGGGAATCAATGAATAAATATTATCTTTCACAAAATATTACCTCGAAGCAATCCAATTTTATAGGAAGAAATGTAGATCATACCATACACTTTAGTGTTTTGCCAAAGATAATCTTTAATCATTGATTCCTACCTTTAAATAAACACTCCAATGGAATTAAACCACTTACATAAACTAGGAACTCAACAGCCCCCCATTTAACAGCACTAACAACTATGAGACCCACTACCCACAACAACCCTACAACTATGGAACAACTATGGAACTCTTAAAGTTTCCAATTGACTTGGCAACCTAACCCTTATGTTTAAGAACAAAGCCATTGTACATGCACATGTGGCAAGTTGTGGAAGCTACAGATGTAACATCCCCCTAAATTTTTCCCTCGTCTTTAAGGGCATGATCACGAAACTGCTTCGTCACCCATTACACCGTCCCTATCTTCCTCAAAACAAGCCTCAATCACAAATAGATTTTTTACAATGATGTCCATGGGTCCATGGCTAAATTTTTTATTGCAATTGTAACATAACCATAGTTGTCAAGGCGTCGCATAAGCGCCTTGGCATCCAAGCGCCTTGACAACTGGGGTCGCCTTGCATCCAACCAAGCCCCCTTCAACGGCTTGGGTCGCCTACACACAATGACAACCATGAACATAACCCTTAGCACATCGCTCTTGCAAATCTTCCAGAGACACCCTTTTAACCGAAGAGTTGGATTGTTGAAGGTTTCTTCCTCATAAAGTGAGGCTTTCCTTAAAGTACAAAGGCATATCTTTGCGCTGGGGGCAAATTGAAAGCTTCAAACCCAATTGCTGCCAATACGGAATCATGCCTCCCAGCTAAACCATTGGCTATAATGCTTTCCTTTGGTCCACTAATGAAGCAACTAACTTGTCTATTTTGTGGAAGATGGTCATGGTGCAACTTCACTAGAAATTTCTTGAATTAGGTTTAATAGTCACGTACAGATTCACCATATTGAAGTTTGATTAGTCATCAAAGAGATCATAAAAACTAAATAGAAGCATACCTTAAGTGGAGTCCATCTCAAAATTCTGCTATTAAATTGCACCATTCTCTTGTTTAAGCAGTTGGAATCATAATTGGGTATCGCCCTCAAGATGGATTGACATCAAAGCCACCCGTTTGTCAGGAATCCTATGGAATTGAAATAATTGCTTAACCCAATACAACTAACTCGTTGTATCTTCTTCGCCATTGTAATGAGGAAAATCCAACTTAACCAGTTTAGGGGCAAAAGAATGTTGAGAACTATGTTGTTGCATTCCACCATTAATCCCTTACCTTTCACCATTGCCTCCCGATAGACCTTGCGAATTTACTCCCACCTTCCGAGCAAATAGCCTATCAAAGAGCTATATGAGTCTGTTCATGATCTGTTGTTGGCTGGTCATTAGAGAACTCACATCTTGCTCTAACTTCTCCACCCGATGGTCCATTCCTAGGCTCTAATACCACCTTGGTACGTCTCCATTCTCTTCCCTATTTTATTGACTGCAATCAAGGGGAAAATATAAATTTGGATTGCTTCGAGGGAATCCCAAGCGTCCGGTTACACATAAGTGTTTAATTTTTGCCAAAGGTCCCCTTTACTTACTGATTCCCACCTCTAATAAACACTCCAACGGAATTAAACCACTTACATGAAAATAGGAACTCAATGGCCACAACTAACAACTACAAAACCTACTACCCAAAACAACCCTACAAATATGGAATTCTCAATAAAATTCTTATTTAATAATTAAAAATATAGCCTAAAAAAAGAAAACAATAAACTATTCATAAGTGCCCAGTTTGGAAATATGGAAGCATAACACCAAAATGAAATATTCAAGCAGTTACAGACTTCACTTATTCAATAGGTAGAGAATCTGTTGAGACTGACGCTAATCCCGATACTAGTTCCCTGGACCGATAGGGTCAATTTTGTCCTATCGGCCCAGCACTTTTAGTTAGGGTTACTTCTTTATGTCTTGGGGGTATTCTTGTATTTTCATTATTATCAAATAATATTAAGGTTAGGGAAAACCTGCGATCAAACCATTCTGGTAAGATCGCAGGTCTCTTCTCATCTTTTGGGAGTCTCCTTCGGTTGTACCTCTCTCTTCTCTCTTCTCTTCTTCTTCTCTTCTTTCTTTCTTTTTCTTTTGGTTTGGTTACAAGATATCTGGGATTGTAACATGGTATCAGAGCCTTTGCAATCAAATCAGGATTTTCAGAATCCTCCCCACTAATCTCGGTTTTGCGCTGAAATCTTCTGGTGTGCAGCCACCTATTGCTGCATCTACTATGGATTAAATCACATGGAGTGATTTATTTTGTGTATGGATCATGCTCTATTAGTACTATGCTGAAGATTTGAAGAACTTGAACCGCAGCCATCTTCTTCCTTTTTTATCGAAGTCGGGTCTCTTGGGTGAAAGCCAAATATCCAGTCGTTGTGGTTCAGGTTGGTTTGCTATTTTTCTTGGTATTTTTGGGTGAAGTATTTTTGGGTGAAAACCAGATATCTGCGACTCTATTTGTCTACTTTATTTTTTGTTCTCATGACTAAGACCAAGTCTACTACCTCTGTGACTACTGCATTTGCCTCGGACAATGTCAATGTCCAAATTACTTCTATTAAGCTCAAGGGAAGCTCGAATTACCTATTTTGGGCTCAATCTGTAAAGGTTTACCTTATGGCCAAGGATAAACTTAAGTATACTACTTCTGATTCTCCTTCATCATCTAATAAGGGTTATGATGAATAGATGAAGGAGAATGCTTTGATTTTAATCTGGTTGTGGAATAGTATGGAACCAAATATCGCTGCCAATGTCATATTTCACTCTACTGCAAAGGGAGTATGGGACGATTTGAAGGAAACTTACTCTCAAGAAAAGAACATGACCCGTATCTATGATATTTATGAGAAGTTGTTCCGGTTTCGCCAGTCTGACAGACCTCTTTCAGAGTATTATAGTACTTCTAGGGGAATGGTTGAAGAACTTAATGTTTTTCATCCCTTGACCATAGACATTGACAAATTGAAGGATCAGCGGAATGAGTCTTTCATTTTCAAATTTTTGCTGGTTTGAATAATGATTTTAAGGCAGTGAAGGGCCATTTACTTGCAGGCGATACTGTTCCTACTCTGAATGACACTTAGTTGCGACTTGCGACTGCAGCGTACCACTTCATCAACTAAATCTGATCAGTCTTCCAAAGACAATTCTACCTTCCTTGCCAACCATGGACGTGGACGTGGTCGTGGTGGTGGGGGGGTCGTGGATCGGCTGGTCGAGGTTCTGGTGGACAGCCTTCTGATCGTGAAGCCCGCTAGTGCACTTATTACCGGAAGCCCAATCATACTATAAAGACTTGCTGGGGCAAAACATGGCAAGCCAGAGTGGGCAACCTAGTTAGCCAATCATACAGTGTCAAATGATGGTACTGACACAGACTCTTCCGTTGATGCTAAACCGAGACCTTCAGGAGATTCATCTACCAGTCTACGAGATGACATCAATCAGTTGCTCCGGCGCTTGCACACTCTCGAGGCATCCTCTAATTCATCCAATGGTGAGTCTACATCCGCTGCCACCTTAGCTCATGCAGGTACCTCAGCCCTTCTTACCACTACCTCTACCCCCTGGATCATTGATTTAGGTGCTTCTACCCATATGACTGGTAAGTCATCACTTTTTAAAACATTTTCTTCTAGTACCAGTTCTACATTTGTTATTCTTGCCAATGGTGCTTCTACACCGATTCTCGGCCATGGTATTATATTACCCACATCTTTACTGAAATTATCTTCTGTGTTACATGTTCCACAATTCCCATTCAGTCTTCTTTCTGTGTGCCAGTTAACTAGCTCATTAAATTGCTCAATAACCTTCTTTCCCTCTTACTGTGTTTTTCAGAATCTTCACAAGAGAAAGACGATTGATAGAGAGCGTGAAAAATATGGTTTATATTATCTCAATTGTGGTTCTCCTACTTCTCCTGCTGCTACTGCTATTTGGGATGTGACTCCTTTCCAATGGCACTGTCTTTTAGGACATTTATCTTTAGCTAGGTTGAAACTTTTATTTCCTAGTTTTAAGTCTGTGATTAGGTTAGAATGTGAGGCCTGTGAGTTGGGAAAACATCACCGTGTGTCCTTCCCATCTCGCTCTGTGTCTCGTATTCCGTCTTTATTTTCCTTAGTCCATTCTGATATATGGGATCCTTGCAGAGTTAGTAATAGATTTGGTTTTCGTCATTTTGTGACTTTTGTGAATGATCATTCTCGCCTTACATAACTTTACATGTTAAAGGACATATCTAAATTTTTGTCTATGTTTCAGCAATTCTATAATGAAATAAAAACTCAATTTGGCATTTTGATTAAGATTTTTAGTTCTGAAAATGCTTTAGCATATGCTCAAACTGATATTTTTGATTTTTGTGCCAACCATGGGATGATACACCAAACCAGTTGCTCCTATACCTCACAGCAAAATGGGGTAGCAGAGCGTAAGAACTGGCATCTCCTCGAGGTAGCCAGTGCCTATTATAATTCATATGCATGTTCCTAAGCATTTTTGGTATGATGGGATTTTAACTGCATGTCACTTGATTAATCGCGTGCCATCTTCAGTGCTTTCAGATAGGTCCCCTTTTTCTATTATGTTCCTTACTTTGCCAAGTTTTCCTATTCCTCCCCGAGTCTTTGGTTGTGTGTGTTTTGTCCATAATTTGCATGTGCAAGTAGATAAACTGTCTCCTAGGTCTACTAAGTGCATTTTTTTTAATTATTCACGTACTCAGAAAGGGTATAAGTGCTATGACCCCATTACTCACAGGAACTTTGTTAGTGCCGATGTGACCTTCTTTGAAGGCACATCATTCTTTTCTCCTCAGGTGTCCCAGTCTAGTATGGAGTGGACTTCTCCATCTCCTCCACCCATTCCATCTCATACCCTTCCCTGATGTGCCTAGTGCCAGTGACTCACCTCCTCTACAGGTTTATCAGTGTAAGAATAAGGTTGGACAGCCGAGTGGAGAAACCAATATTCCAAATGATTCACTTCCTCCGCTGCCGCCTTTCTCTGGTGAAGCTCCTCCTTCTCCGCCTAATGACTTACCAATTGCTCAAAGGAATTGTATCCTATTGATAACTTTGTTTCCTTGTCTCATATTCCCTCTCTTATCCATGGTCTTGCCTTGTCACTTTCTACTAACCCTATTCCCTACACCCATAATGAGGTAGTGGTAAGAAGGGCTGAGGTACCTGCATGAGCTAAGGTGGCAGCGGATGTAGACCCACCATCGGATGTAGAGGATGCCTCGAAAGTGTGCAAGTGCCAAAGCAACAGATTGATGTCATCGCACATACTAGTAGATGAATCTCCTGAAAGTCTCAGTTTAGCATCAACAGAAGACACTGTGTCCAACATCTGACACTGCATGATTGGCCCCTGTTTCAGTTGGACATCAAGAATGCCTTCTTGTATGGTGATCTACAGGAAGAGGTGTATATAGAGCAACCTCCTGGTAATGTTGCTCAGGGGGAGAATAAAAGTCGTGTGTGTCGCTTACACAAGGCTATCTATGGACTTAAACAGTCCCCTTGGGCATGGTTTGACAAGTTCAGTACTACCACAATTACTTGTGGATTTTCTCAGTGTTATTCTGATTATTCTGTCTTTGTTCGTCGCAAAGGTGATAAATTGGTTGTCATGGTAGTTTATGTTGATGATATTATACTTACTGGTAATGATGAGGCAAGAATTTCTGAAGTGAAAGCTTCTCTTCAGCAACACTTTCAGACCAAGGACTTGGGTCAACTTCATTATTTTCTTGGGATTGAGGTGATCCGATGCAAGAAAGGGATCAATCTATCTCAAAGGAAATACGTGCTGGACCTTTTATCTTATACTAGTATGCTTGCTTCCAGACCTGTTGATATCCCTATGGATCCTCACCAGAAGTTTGGGGTTGATGATGGCGAACCCCTCCAGGATGTGCATCAATATAGGAGTTTGATCAGCAAGTTGATATATCTTACTGTGACACGTCCGGACATCTCCTATGCTATTGGAGTACTCAATCAGTTCATGTAGTCTCCTCAGAAAGCTCATTGGGAAGCTGTTGTCTGTGCTTTTTGCCACCTGAAGGGTGCTCCTGGAAAGGGGCTGATCTATCGTCCTAATCGGCATATGGAACTAGTTGGTTATTCTGATGCTAATTGGGCCGGTTCTGCTAATGATCGGAGATCTACTACGGGCTATTGTGCATTTTTTAGAGGTAATTTGGTTACTTGGCGTAGTAAGAAACAGACTACCATTGCTCGATCCAGTACAGAAGCAAAATGTAGAGCTATGGCTCATACCACTGCTGAGTTGATGTGGCTACGGTCTTTACTCTTGGAGTTGGGATTTCCCATGACCAAGCCTATGAAGATGTATTGTGACAACCAAACTGCGGTGTACATTGCTAGCAACCCGGTCTTCCACGAGAGGACCAAGCACATAGAGGTGGACTGCCATTTTGTTCGTGATGCTATTCTGAAGAAGCTGATTGAGACCCTTTTGTTCCTTCGTCAGATCAGTGGGCTGATATGTTCATGTTCACTAAGTCTCTGTTTGCTACTAGTTTTCGTAATTGTTGTACCAAGCTAAGCATGGGTAATGTGTATGCTCCAGCTTGAGGGGGAGTGCTGAGACTGACGCTGATCCCGATAGCTAGTTCCCTAGACCGATAGGGTCAATTCTGTCCTATCGGCCCAATACTTTTAGTTAGGGTTACTTCTTTATGTCTTAGGGGTATTCTTGTATTTTCATTCTTATGAAATAATATTAAGGTTAGGGAAAACCTGTGATCAAACCATTCTAGTAAGATCGCAGGTCTCTTCTCATCTTTTAGGAGTCTCCTTCGGTTGTACCTCTCTCTTCTCTCTTCTCTTCTTCTTCTCTTCTTTCTTTGTTTCTTTTCTTTTGGTTTTGGTTAAAAGGTATCTGGGATCGTAACATAATCAAATATAGGACATAACCAAGAAATAAACTTTAGCCTGTATCGGATCATTTGTATCAATTGTCCATCTCACCATACAGTATAGATAAAAGTTAAACAAAATCATCTTTTTGAGATATACAGCACATTTTTGGTTCTATTAGACCAATATACAATGATAGATCACGATACTCTTGATACACGCCTGACAAATATCAAGCAGCCTCAAAGCATGGGATGTTATGATATTTGAAAGCCTAAATTTCACGCCATTTCTTCACTGCTCTTAAAGTTACACCCCTTTAACACCAACACACATGCACATAGATCAGACATGATCTCACCCAATTCAACGATAAAGACTTCAGAGTATCACAGTGATTTGGTTGATAAGAAAATGAAGATTGCTTCCTAATGCGGAATAGACTTGCGAGAGAGACCAACCAGATTGGACTAATATTAGAATTGGGACCCTAAAACTCATTCTAAGTTAGAAAGTAGGGCTGTTCAATTCGGGATTCAATCATGCATTACTTTTCTCCATATTAGTTGTCAAGACATCGCCTAGGCATGCCTTGGTGACAAAGGCGGTCGCCTTATGTTAGTTTTTTTTTTTTTTTTTTTTTTTTTTAACCTATGTATTATGTATTTTGCTTGATTCTTTTTCATTGGCAGGAGTACATATTATAGTACACCCTGCCACATGCAATCAGTCTTATAAGATGGAGAAGTGAGAGTGAATCGCTCATTCAAGCTCAAGGCCTAAGCTGAAACAATAAAGTGAAACCCAAACCAGAAACCCCACTTCTCTCGTGGAGTCACTTTCCTGCCTTTCCGGCTTCTAGAGAGGCTCTTCCAGCTCTGCTGAGTCAGTTTCTTCTTCCTTGCTACCATGTTTACTTTTCTTCTCCTTTTTTTTCTCCTCAATTTCCATATGTTGCCACTGGAATTTTTATTTTTTTTCCATTCTTTCTTATTTCCTTTTCCCCCCATTAATTTCTTAACAATACTGCTGGAAATTATTTTTTCCTCCTTCATCTTTCTTCTCTGTTAAGTGTTACCGATTCTCTCTTCTTCTTTTTTAACATTCTTCTTCTTATTTCCTCTTTTTCCCCACTTAATGTTACTGCTGATCTGCTAACTCTTGGTCTATAACTGTGTATTTGTCTCAGGATTGATACACGAACAACATCTTCATTCTTGACATCTTCAATTTTTTCATTTTCTTGGAAGCATTCTGGGGAAGGTATACTATTCAGCAATGTCTGTGATTCCAGTTTGTTTTTCATTTACGAATGGTGGAATAGATTCATTTATGGGTCTGCAAATGAATGACTGATGAATTGATGATAATACTTATTTTTCTAATCAAGAAAAAACAAAAGCTAGAAGAGAATGCTGATTTGTGTTAGTTGGACGTATGCGGCATTATGAATTTTTTTTCTGCTGCGTTATTCTTTTTAATTCCTGTTGATATCTTTGACGATATTTAATGAAAAAACAGTTGTATTTGGATATATACGGATTTCTTGACACTTCACTCTACTCTTGAGTATCTGACTGGTCACTATTTAAACTTTGAAGATTACTTAAGTTCTGCATTTTGGGTTGATTTTCTGTTTTATATTAAATGTTTTCAGAATTTTATCAGAGTGCATTGGTTTAGTTGGTTTTTGATGACTTGATGTGGCTTAATGTTAATTTTTTATGATATAAATATGTTGTAGCATACTCAATGTTAGAAAAGAGGGGGAAATTAACACTTGGTCACCTCCATATTTGAGCAGATCCCAGTTGCTGTTCTCCGCTCTCTTGATCTCTTATAAACCAAAATTAGATACAAAAGGATGAAGAAATGGCTTCACAGATGGGAGGTCTTTATTTATGATAGCTTTAAGTTTTTGATCATTCATCAACTTATGAGAGAGGAGAGAAGAGCAAGTTCATCAATGAAAGCATGCAGGAAAGAACATGGTAGAAAACAGAGACGCCAGGAAGGTAGATAAATCATATATCTGAGCATCCCTAGCCTTTGATTGGGAGTCATTAGCACTCTGGTTTTTCAATGGGAGTTGAAATCTAATTGGATTTTTCTTCAGATCTTTATTCCATGATGGTAGGGTTACTGTTGTTTCAGATCCATTGGCAATTTGGCATAGGATGAGGCAGTTTGTAGAATCTGCTAGATTGAAGAAGATTTTCAAGATTAAAATGTTATAACCGTTGGATGAAATTGTCAATTAAAAGAGTAAAAATATCTGATGGTATGTAATATCAACTAGGTGAAAGGATATGTTGATGAGACCAAGCAATTTTTGGTCTGTATATGACTGGTAAGGGGACTGTTTCGTATTATTCATCACCAGGCTTCCAGCAATATTTGTCATACCACAATGATGAGGTGCGACAGTAAAGAGTTTTAAGCGGCAACTCAGACTAGAAAATTGTTTTCATACAAAACCATGACAGAAGACTAATTATTATTTAAGAGTTAAGTGCACTACTATCCAGTTCATTTTGTCAGGGGGGTTGAGATTTATGGCAAACTTTAATTGCAGAAGAAATAGCATTTAATACCTTCTAAGAAGAAGAAACCTCCCTGGAGCAGAAAATAAGCTTGCAATAGATTGCAGCACATGATTAATCTTCATCGTTTTGGACTTCAAAGCCTTCATAAAACCCACAAATTCTTTATACTCTACTGCTGAAAGATTTTCTTGAACCTGAAATTATTACAAAAAATTAAAACAGGTTCTTTTCTTCCGTATACAATTCCATGAACATTAGAATGTGCCACCAGATAAATCACTGAACCACAAGAGTTGATTACTTTCTCACAGCAAAGCAAACCATAAAACAAAGATTCCAACATAGACTGCAGATTTGAGCATTTCTAAAGCACTAAGCCAGCTCCATGGCCATTTAGGACCAGCAGGCTGTCACATAGGCTTTGCCTTACAAAGCTAGCAAGTCAAAACTAAACTAAAATGATAAAACAATAAAATAATGTGTAGTACATTAAAAAAAAAAAAAAAAAAAAAACCACGTTCCAAATAAATTAAAACTGAAGTATCCACAAGGGAGATGATTTAACAATTTTGGGTAAAGCTACTTTTGAAGCTTCGGGAACACAAGATAGGGACTTCCATGCCTTTCTATCTCCAGACTCTTTAACACCAAAATGCTAGAGCTGAGTAAAAGTGACCACAAGAAGTTTCTGTTTTACACGCAAAAATGTGAATTCAAATTAATTTGAGGCCAATGAGCTGTTAAAACAATTTACCTGAATCAGAAAATTAGATCCTTTCTTTTCCTCATCAACACAGGACACAGTACTAGAGTTAACACCCTTATGCCTGTCAGGAGAAAACTTAGCAATCTTCTGTGTCATCATGTCATCGTCATTTATCACTAAAGAACCAACTTGGGCATGTTGCAAGTTTCTACTACTTTCATAAGTAACAATTTCTGCTGGTCCACCTACAGAAGGCTGTGATTGTTTTCCATGTTTCTCTATTTTAATGGAAGTGTGGTTTGATTGTGCTGTCTTGACATCATATAAATGCTCACTCAAACGAGAGTTTTCAGAAAATTTTGTTACAGCATAATCTGTTTCCAATATTTTAGGCTTCTTTGAAGAACAAGATTCCATAAGTTCTGCTGTGCTAGGCTTTTCATCCAACGGAGAATCAATGGTCAAATCAATTACTCCACTGTTTTGATAGTGTTGATCTTTTCGCTTGGAAGCCCACAAATTTTTCTCACCATGAGAAAGAACTCCTGAATATTTTATGGCCAAAGGATGAGTTTGCTTGCAAGGAGTAAGAGTTGAGCGGTTAGCAGGAAGAATTGCATCCAACTGGCTCGTGGTGTTGCCTCTACCGGCGGCAGGTACAGAGGATAATGGCTGCTCGGAACAACATCCATCAACTGAAGTTATCTGTAAAGAAGATAGAGCAACTGTCTCCTTTTAGAATTTCATATTAGAAAATATAGATATAAAGAAGAGAGTGTACTTGGATAAAATTAAAACATTACCGAATCGATACAAGGTTTATCCCATAAGAATTTGTCCTGAGGCTGGATGACCTTCACCCCTTTCACATCCCCTATCAGATGCATTGAATATTAACAAGCAGAAGCATAATGAAGACTAAACTCGAACCAGAGACAACCAATTGGAATCTAGCTCAAACATAATCATGGAACAGAGAATATAAACCAGAAACGGAGAAATCTCAGCAGATAGGGTTGAACAGTTCATATTAGGTTCCTATTACAGTCAAAGGTTCTGTTCTGTTTACAAATCATGTATGCCAAATTTTAGCAAAGTCTGATGGCTGGAATGTGAGATATCGAACAATCTAACTGCCATAAAGAATTGTCATAAATTTTAATAGAACTGCAGTAATCTATTACTAGAATCAGATATCAATAACAGCACTTTAAACAGAATGAGATATGAAAAATAGGAACAGAAACTGAAATTAACCACAATAAAAGATCTGAAAATTGATAAAACAGTATAGTCACAGGGTATGGAAGTGAGTGGATCTGACCTTAGCATATGACAGAGATATAGAGAAACAAAGAAAACATGTTAGAAATCCAGCTAAACAGATAAACCCCAAGCTCGAAATACACCAAAGTTTGCGGAAGAATCGATTCTTCCACTAAGGAAACTACCTTAGTCTTCAATTTAGATATCCTCCAAGTACAATGAATCCTTAAAAGGTATGGTCTGAATACACAACCAAAATTCAAAAAATTTGAATGCTTTATTTCTTCTAATCAATGCGAGAGCCTGAAGGTCAGTACATGTATTTATAGCGAACTCCAAAAAGCCTGTGATTGTCTTAATAGAGAGCTTACATCACCAACAAATTTTAAAAAATATATTATTAAAAAATAAAAAAAAAAAAAAAAAAAAAAAAAACCCTTCTAGAAGGCCCATAACTTAACTGACTGATAAATCACATATTCCTACCTCTAACCCAAATTTTAGGTCTATTAAAGTGGCGCATATTATAGTGAAAAGCTCTTGGAACAAAGCCCTAACAAATATATAATCCAACCCAAGGCTTACTTCCAATAAAAATAAAAAACCCCATATTTTCCAAATTACTTGCATCACTATCCCCACAGTTTCATGAGAAAATGGTGCCCCATAACTGCTTCCTACGAACATAATTAAAACAGTGAAGCATACTAAGTAGGCCTAAGGCAGTCTAAATTAACTCTAGAGAAAAGAATATGAAGATCTGCAAACAAATCATATATATAATAGAATTGTAAGGTAAGACGTTGCCCATTGTTTAATAACTTGGCTAGAAGATATACTTAACTGATGCCTCTGTTTGAAGTTTTCAGATCAAATTTCCCTCCATCTCTGAAAAACCGAGTTAGCGTGAAGACTACTTCACCAAAATTAGAGTAACACTGCAAGAGCAGAACAGAAGTAAGTGCAAGGTTTAACTAAGAAAAAAAAGGATAACACCAAAACACACTAGTGCACCTTGACATATGGCCGCAGCCAAAGTGACATTTCACCTTGCCGACCTGGTTGCATGAACCTGTTCAAAGAAAAGAAGATGAAATAGTGTACAAAAAAATTGCAAAAATTGTAGTGTTGAATGGTAGAACAACTGCTCCAATGCAAATCTTATGTAAGTAAATCAAGAGACGCGAACTGCAGAATAGTCTGAATGCAATCAGATGTTAAGAGGCTTTCCCCGTCTACAGATGCTCCAAATATCATTGCTCTAGAAATAGTTCTCTACAGAAAAAAAAAAATCAAAAAATCTAGAAAATTCTAGATGTCCCCATAGTCAACTAAAAGAAGCTCAGTGCACAAATCTTAACCTTTTGGCTCAGAGATTGTGCGTAAATGGAATAGTGCCACAGATAATATATGGTACAGCATTAGAAACTTGAAGTAGTTTATAATTTGCTTGCACTCTCATACAGTTATGAAGTACAGATGGGAGAAGAGGACAGAAGGCTCTGGTTGTGGTTGTTCTGGTGACTGTTCCAAAGTAGATTCCTATTACAACTCCCTTACCAAGGAGGCAGATGAAGAGGAGACCAAAGGTCAAAGGATGTTAGCAGGTTTGGGAGACAAACATTCTGCAAGAGTATCTACATTTGCATGGGGCTGCCCTAAACAAGGTTCTCACATTAGACGATCCTTTTATAATCATTTTTGTTTATGCCAAAATGATTCAGCAGCGCAAACCTTTATGTGTTAAATATATGTTAAGGAAAGTGTTGTCGTACTTGGTTTGGTTGTTTGGTGTGGATACCATTGAATTGTCAAAAACATTTATTCAATGGTCCAAGTGACCAGTCAGTGAAAAAGGGAATGTGTTGTGGAATTCGTTACCATATGCCCAGGTTTGGGTTTGTTGAAGGAAATGTACATGATGACTTTTTGAAGAGAACTTCAGATTTTTCCCCAGAATTTGTGATGATATTTCATAGGTATTTGATTGATTCAACTTTGACATGTAAAGAAATCATTAGCATAGATAGGAATAGCTTCACTTTCGTCTGGGGCTTCCTTGTTAAATGACTGAAATATTTTCCTGACGCTATCGATAGTTGAGTCCTTTGGTAGCTCTTGTATAGTTGTATAGACCTTGAGGGATATTTGAATATTATATCTATCTTGCTCTCTTTTTAAGTTATCTCCCCAGCCCTCTCCCTTGGCATGATGAATCTCTGGAGTACAATGATCCCACCAGTGAGATCGCAGTGATTGTTGATGATATGACTCGGGTTGCAAATTTGGATGACAAACCCTTTCTATATGGGGCCAGTTTGGAGTCAGTGATGGAAAATCATTCCTTCATATTTCAGACTGGCATGCAGCCTCCTTAGTTGGTCTCTCAAGTGGAAGATCCAGAGTTGAAGCATACTGACAAAGTGGTTCATCATGTTGACAATCTAGAGGAAGCACAAAATTTGAAGCAAAAAGAGAGGAGCTTTATTGGGAAGACACTCAAGTATCTGCTTGGCATAGGCCAAAGAGTCACCATATTAAGTTTGCCCCTTATTTTCTTCACTCAAAAGATTGGAAAATCTGATGTCCATTTGGAAGTTCCAAATGTTTTTCTCTTTTTTTGTTCAGAGCCTAGTGCCTCTTGGTAGCATCATTGCCTTGTAATATTTTTTTCCCATTCCTTTAAGGGTTTAATATATAATTTACTCACCCCAAAAATAAAAAATTTATGCCTTCTAATTAATGAAAAGTCAAATCTCAATTTTTTCTGGTTGAAAAGGGGGGGAAAAGATGCAAGGATCTTACAGTAGCAATAATGAAATTCAGGAGTTAGCATGTGTTAGTTTTGCAGGAGCACTTCCTTGGACTAGGCTGAATCTGATTAAAACCCAGACCAAGAACCAGATCCAGATCTGTTTGGGTCTAGTAGGATAAATTAGACATTTATTTTTCTTTATTAGGATGATATGTAATCTTTTATTTATTTTATTTTATTTTCTTTGGTAGGAGATAGCTACGTAAGGAGGTAGTAGTTTCCTAGTTTCTTTTAGTTTCTTATTTGGAGTTGGTTTTTAATTTTTAGGAATTTTAGTTTCTTATATATGCTGTAACTAATAATGAAATTTTTCAGAATTGAGAATGAAATAGTGATTTTGATTAGAAGAAGCCTGTGTGGCTTGTGCCATCCCTTCCCACACTCTCTCATCTCTTCTTTCTCTTCCTTCCCCCTGTGAAACCTATATTCTATCTTCCTTCTTCCTTCTTCCTTCTTCCTTCTTCCTTCTACTTTCTGTTAACATTACCTTACCCTGTCCTAGGTGATAGTGCAGCCCACATGAGTGATTGATGATTGATCTCCTTCGTGCACTATCTATTGGAAATAATATTTGCGGAGTAAATCACCCTTCCGTAGGAGATTCAAACCTCAGTTTCCCTGCCCCAACCAGTCCCCCTCCCCTTTACCCTTTATTCCACTTTATCCCTATTCTTGTTATGCTTCCAAGTTTGTCCCTGAACTATAATTCCTAATACCTTTTATGTCCTCTCTCCTTTACCCACCAAGTAAACCCTTGGAAAATCTGGTTTATTAAAAGTTTGCCACTCCCTTCAAGTGCTTGAACTTTTGTTGAACCGGGTGAGCCCACTGAGAACCCAATTAGGGTTCTGTGACCCGGGTATCGCATCAGTTACTAAGAGAGTAGAAGTAAATGCAACAGTAGGAGCATTATCATTACTATTGAAATGTACTTCAATAGTGGTCACAGGTTTGAGTCGGGAACAGCCTCTCCGCAAAGCTGGGGTAAGGCTGCATACATTATGACACCATCCCCAAACCCCACAGTGGCGGGAACCTCGTGCACTGGGTATGCCCTTTTTGAGTTCCCACATACTCTTGCCACAGAAAGTAAATGAAACAAAACCTTTCATCACATAAGATAATTGCTCCATAATCATTTCTGTGACGAATGATGCGCCCAACAGCCTGATTCACAGCCCGAGATGCCTGTTGTCTGTACCATTCCTCTCCAGTCAAAAACTGCAAATTTAGCACAAAAAAATTATCCTCTTCGAGTATAACCATCATATTCACAAATATTGCCTATATCACATCACTATACACTGAGCAGCTTAACAAGTTGAGAAATATCAGCATTACCTTAAAATTTTTCATTTGTGATTGAACTTGTTGATCCAAGTACTCACGTTTCAGCCGAATCTACAGTACAACATTTAGATGGAAAATTAGGGGGGAAAAAATACATGTATAAAAATGAGAAAAGGCTAGAATTATGAAACCAAACAAATGAACATGCAATAGATATATGTATAAATAATAAACAATTAACCATGAAGCACACCAATAAAGATTAGCACATGTGTGCTGTGTGTATTAGGGCAGTACTTTGCCAACTATTATAGGCCCAGAATTGAAACTACAGACTTAATATCCATCCACTTTCCAAATTCCTTACCACCAGCATGTCACAGTAAAGTAAACCAATAAAAGGATGGTTTCAATGGACCATACTTAAAAAGTAGTGTACAAAGACATTATATTGTACGCATACCTTCTTACTGGATTTAATAAAGTGAATGTTAACAGTTACTGCTTCAAGTCATCGTTTCCAGCTTACGAATTGCAACTCAAAAATTAAAGAAAATAAACTCGTAAGCATGTAAAATATCCGAGAATAAGATAATTCTATCATTATTCAAGTAGTGGCGAATTTTTTTGAACATTAAAAACAACTAGAATTTTAATAGTATCGCAACCTACATAGAGCTATATTACAGTTCATGTCTAACAATCTGAAAGCAAACCTTTGGATCAGTCCTCATGGCGAATGGTATACCAGTGATTACGACAGCTCTCCCAGCATGATCGGCAAAATCTAATCCTTCACTTACCTGACAAACAACAGATTAGAAGGTAAATGATCATAATGCCACAAATAAATAAATAAATAAATAAGGCTATCAACATTCAACAGGGACCATGCAGAATAATTTTGCTTCCAAGTTCATTAGACGCTATTTTCTCTCAGATCTCAAGAACAACAGCGAGAAAGATGCTGAAAATTTTCTGGGTTGGACTTATACCTTGCCGCGGCAGACAGCAAAAAAAACTGCACCAGATGTAGATGCGTCCTTCAATTTAGTCATGAAGTCCTGTAAGAGAACCTTATTTCAGCTAGTCCAAGAGATGAAGATAGGAATGTTGGTTAAAAATATTGAACAAATTGAAGGATCACAAAAAGATGGATATTTGTAAGAATATATCATTTTTACTTCAATTGCAGAAGGGAAGAGTGCAGATTGCCTAGGTTCTACAACAGGTTGCTTGTGTCTGCAGATCCTTTCCCAGATTGTGCTCGAATTTGTGGAGTTTGTATGACCCTATAAAAATGCATCAAGGTTTCTTCAAATATAAGTACAAAGTACAAACAGGTAGGTTTTTATCATGGCTGATATCTTACCATGGTCTTCCAACACCCAATACACTGGTCCAAAAGGTAGTATGATGGAAAGAAAACAAGCAGTCCATCAGGTACAATTCGAGCAAAATTTACTGCAAAAAAGCAATTCATAAAAGATTAGCACTGGAAGAAATTTTAAAGAAAAAAAGTTCCCCAATACATTTCTACCATGTGCCACCTGTTGATACATACCAATAGCATTCCCCAGATCTTGCTTGTATTCTAGAGAATCACGATTTCGATAAGAGGAGTTGAAAGAGCAACCAGATGGACCATTAGATACAACTCCAGCCCAGATTTGATTTGAAGATATAACATGAGGATTCTCCAACTGAACAGGAAATTCTCTAACATGGCAAAAAAAGCAATTCAACTTCAGCAATGGAGATTGTGTGTGTGTGTGTGTGTGTGTGCGTGCGCGCACGCGTGGCAATCGCACATGTTTCTGTTTTTGGGGTGTGTGTGTGTATGAGAGAAAGAGAGAGGGGGGTTATTCGCATAAGCGACCTACAACTTCAACTCCTGCGCAAATGACTCAAGTGGAGATAATGTGCCAGATGTCAAAATGATAGAACCAACACCCAGCTTGGAGAATCTCTCCATTGCCATTCCTGGGTTGAAACACCACCAGCTGAGAATCCTTGATGCCTTGCCTATACACATCACATTCAATGAAAAACAACAAAAGATCAAAGACAATAAAAAGAATAGGATAAAGCATATCAAGCACAACACTTAGAGAAACTGGCAATTCAAACTTCAGATTTATGTGTCACCAATACCTCTAAAGACATCTGTAGTACTCGCTTCTACTTCCTGCACGTGAACCTAAGCCAGCCATGCAGGTGAGAAATTCAGTGTTACTACAACTAAGTCATAACAGTACCATATGTTGAGAGAGGGAAAGAGAGAGAGAATGAGAAAACAACATACATTATGTGACCCAACTTACCTGATAGAATTTGGCATGATCTTTACTCCCATCTCTAAAAATTGTGAAAAGAATATCACCCATACTTTCGAGCCTGCATACAGTGCCATTTGCCTTTTGTGGCCCTCCATCTGCAGTTGCATTTACATGAAAAATTACATTTCATCCACTCTCCATTATGCATCGTCATTAAATATATTCTTACAACTGCAAAATTGATTAAAACATGCCAAAATAGTATAACACCAGCATGTCTCGTGATAAGACTGAACTGATGCGACCACATGAAATGTCTAACATCGTCTAAACTCAGATAATGAACAGCAGATAGGGGAAAATGCCAGGACTGTGAAGGCATTGACAGTCTGAGCTGACCTTCCTCAAGAAGCGATGCAGCTACTTCAATTGTATCAATTAACATACTGGCAGTTTCATATGTGATATTCAGATCAGCAAGCAATTCATAGACATAAGGCCCTGGTCGAGTAAAACCAAACTCCTTGGATTCAATTGGTACTTCAGCAATTCGCTTCTCCAGCTTCAGCAGAAGAGCTGCAAGAATAGCACTACACCGCATTAAGAAATATGACAAACCATTCAAAAAAATTACTAAATAAAGATAAAAAAGATAAGAAAAATATGTTCAACTTTGGTTGCACATACAAAAAGACCTTCTAGGCCAAATAAATGTTCCCATGTTCCTATCTCATTGATATAAATGTACCATGATACAAGAGTCTTATGTTTATGTTGATCAGAATGACACAATTTCCTAATTCCATGAATAACAATAATATTTACAGCAATATCATACGAATTTAGTTATACATACAGAAAAGACCCTTCATGCGAAATTAATGTTGCTGTCCCTACAAGGGTGCAAGTCAAGCCCAAAAAAGCCAAGCATGCCTGGAAATTTCCAGGATTGTGCTGCGATTGGCAGCACACGGCCCAGACCTAGGCTGTGAAATCCAGGCCCAAGCCCAAGCCCAAGCCCAGCCCAGGCTGGGTAGGTTGAGGATTCGGGTTGGGTGCAGCCAACAAAGCCGAGCCTGATTTACATGAACATGTTGACAAAAGCTGTAAATGGCAACCCCTTAGTCTAGGGTTCAAATCTTCTTTTCATCTCTATTTACTATATACAATTAACCACTTTTAGGATGGATTTCTCAGGTCGGGCCAGTTTGGACAGGTCCCGACATGCCGAGCTGGGGATGGGATTTCCTAACCTGAGGTCAGGTCAGGCCAGGCTTAGCTTAGGCTGGGGATAGGTAACTTCAGGATACAAAACCCAACCCAACCCACCTGAGTTGCACACACCTAGTCGACCTTGTAGCATATAAAAGGTTCCATGATAGAAAAAATCTATTGCCTATGTTGGTCACAATGATACAAATTCCAAATTCTTTAATAACAGCAATATCATACTACTTTGCTTATCAGATGTGCTTGGAATGGCAAGCTTGTCAATCATCTCTTAATACATTATCATTTCTCAAGAAAAATTTCCTTATGCTTTTTTTCTCTTTTCTCATTCGTTTGTTTCCTCTCTTTTTTTTCTTATGTATTCAGGAACGGCTCTTTTGTGAATGGCTCTCTTGCGAACGGCTGTTTTGTGACCAAGTGCACCAGCGCAACCACCACCATCTCGGGCACAGGCAACAGCATCAACGGTGAAGGAGGACAAGACTTGTACCAGGGAGTCAGTAGACC
Source organism: Macadamia integrifolia (assembly GCF_013358625.1). NCBI lineage: Eukaryota > Viridiplantae > Streptophyta > Magnoliopsida > Proteales > Proteaceae > Macadamia > Macadamia integrifolia. The sequence goes on from NW_024868056.1 coordinate 79,288, forward strand.
TCCTTATTTGCCCCTTCGATCTTACTATTTCCCCTTTCTTGAAAGTTTGAAAATCTATCCTCCACCGAAGCTTGCCGCTGCCTACCCCCACCACTCACGCCAACTCCCTCTCGAATCAACTTCTCATTCTACCCCACGATCTCCTTCTCTGCAAGCCCTCCACTACTAGACCTGAAGGCAATATTCAACCATCAACAAATAAAGCTAAATCTTATGTTCCTTCTAATTAATCAAATCACCCCTTACCTGATTGGAAAATCAGATCACCCCCTAACCTCCTAATAATCACTCCATGTTCCCACCTAGATCTCCCTCACATTTCGACCAGGCCCCCTTGACTATTCCTTTTACAGATTTCTCACCCCACTGATTTTCACAGGATTCTCACCCTCCCTGAGACCTGCTTTTTTCTTATACATCCCACCCAGCCCAGAACCTACCGCCTACACCAGGTCTCTCCTCCGACAAGTTCCCTGCTCTCCTAACTACTCTCCACCTGCCAACTCTTCACCTACAACTCCCTTCCTACAACCCCAACCCTCCACTGGTTCTCGATTTTACCTCATCACTACCGCTATCCTACACACCAGGTACGAGCTGCACTTTCCATTCTTCACCGATCGAGAACATCTGAGAACTGCTACTCCTGCGCCACACCGGACTGTAAGGGAAATTCTTACGCCGCCGCTGTTAGTTCCATATAGTTAGCTTATTTACTTACTGTTATTTTACATTTGATATATTGCAACAACAACCAAAAAAAAACATTCTACATCTTGTTCATTGATTTATGTGCATCTTTCATACTCTACATATCATCTTAGAATAAGTAATTTGAATATTCGACTAGATTAGGCTTTATTGCCTCTTTTATTCTGTTATGTATATATCTATCCTATCAGTACATCAGGTAGGCAGCCGGCACCCTACCTATCTATATTCAGCCAATCCCTCTTTGCATGGAGCATAATCATCTTTTTATTGCCTTTTACTCTTTTCTTATATCATGCCCTCTGGTACTAATCTGGTATGTAAGCGTAGAATTCGATTTGCATCATGGAACTTTGGCTCTCTAACGTGTAAGAGCATGGAGTTGATAGATGTTATGCGGCGAAGACAGATTAATGTCGCATATATTCAAGATACGAGATGGAAGGCTAACAAAGCTAAGGGGTTATATGACTTCAAATTATGGTACTTGGGAGAAGGAGGGGGAGGCAGAGTGGGCATAGTAGTGGATAAAACCTTGGGAATGAAGTGGTGAATGTTAAAAGATTGGGAGATAGGATTCTCACCATTAAACTAGTGTTGGACGGTGAGGTTATCATCATCAGTAGCGTGTGCACACCCCAAGTAGGACTGGATGAGAAAGTAGTACAATTCTAGGAACACAGATATGATTCGGTTCAAGGTTTTGGTCACGGAGAGAAAATTATTATAGGAGGGGACCTTAATGGACATGTGGACAAGGATCGTAAGGGATATGAGGAGGTGCATGGAGGATACAAAATTGGAGAGAGGAATGCAGAGGGGACCTCAGTGTTGGCCTATGCGATACTGTATGACTTTCACATTGTAAATACCTTTTTGGAAAAGAGAGAAAAATATTTAGTTACTTAAAAAAGTGGGCAGCATGCAAATCAAATAGATTTCTTCCTGATCAGAAGATCTGACAGAATGTTGTGTAAAGATTGTAAGGTTATACCTAAGAAAGCCTAACTGCTCAACATCATCTAGTGGTCTTAGATATGTGCCTCAGTACAAGGCAACACAAGAAGGCAAAGCAAATCTACCCTAAGATAAAATGGGGGCAACTACAAGGAGTTATCCTAAAACAATTTACCGATAATGTGGTTTTACAAGGAAAGTGGGATTTTGATGGAGATGCTAGTGAGATGTCGATTGAGATGACGACTTGTATCAAGAAAATGGCTAAAGAAGTTCTAGGGATATCAAAGGGTGCATGCCGAACTCCAAGAGAGCCTTGGTGGTGGGACAACAATATACAGACAGCCATTAAGGCTAAGAAATATTGTTTTAAAACTTGGCAAAGGACTAATGGGGCAGAAGATAAAGTAAGATATTATGCAGCCAAAAAAGAAGGTAGAAGATTGAGAGGAATGCAAGGGCGAAGAAATATGATAACCTCTATGAAAACCTTAATACAAGGAGGAGAAAAAATGGGAAGCCCAGGAGGATCTTACATATTGTTATTGTCTTCTTCTTCTCCGTCAACACAAGGTTCTACTGCTGCTGCAATTACTTACAGGTACCTGAATCCATCTACCTTCTCTGTTCTGCCCAAAACTAGAAGGCTTTAGTAAGTTACTATCTGTACCTGTTCAGACCTATTAAGCCACTGGTTTTGGCTGTCCTTTGCACTGAAGAAGTCTCCCGTACAGAGGGAGACTCAACCAGGTTTCCAGCCCTGTTGGACCATCTGGTCTGAAGCCATACAAAACCTTGGAGTTTTGTCTTTCAGTGATTTCTTCAGCCAACATCTGAGATCGATAGGAATTTACTGGTTTGTATTGGTCCCTATGTTCTCCTATGATATTGTTCATGTTGTAAGTGTGAGACTTATATCAGCCCCTGTTAAGCCCTATTCATCTGTCCACTGATCTGATCAGAGAAACCCTACCTATTGAGATCAATAGCTTTGTCTGTACCCTATTTGGTTTCTCTTCCAGTCTGACTTATTGTGCAACTGTTGGACTGGTTTGTGGATGTTCTCTGATTAAGTATCCTGCAGTTTGGGATTGGGTTTGCTTGTCAACCTAGTTCTACATTAACCAGTTCCCTCTCCACCCAATTCCCCACAACAAGAGAATAGCATTAAGTCGAGACGGGGTTCAGCGAAAAGTGGCAACAAGAAACACGTGTACTTCATTCAATTACCTTTAAGAATAGCAAAATTATCTGGATTAAGGGCTTTATCATTTGATTGTTCAATTGCCTTCTTTGCAATAGAAAGGTCAACGCATTTTTGTGCTTCAGAAATGCAAGCAGACAGAAGGCCAGATGGTATGTCAAAGGATGCTGCATCTGCACATATGCTTTCCTACACTTCAGAGTAAGTAATCCATCATTTAGAGTTTGCCAAAAATTCACATAACAACAAAGGCAAGTTATAACTCCTGCATGGATTCAAACAAATCACTTGTGCGCTTAAAAAATTTTATCAACAAATGACTTTAAAAGTGAACAACAAACAGAATAAAAACCAAAAGGGAGAACTCACCAATGTGGTAAAAAAAAACGTGTCATGAAACCAGCCCGGCCTGGCTGGTCAAACCGGAGCCAGATTTCAGAGCATTCAAGAAAACAATATTTCTGATTAAATCATATATGTCCCCACAATTTTCTACACTTACTTCTGACACCAGATATTCTCATTAATCTAGTTAGAAGAAGAAAAGCAACAAAAGAAAGGATTAGAGAACTGATCCCACTTGTCATGATCCAGACTAAGGATTCCTTACCAAGTTGTGAGCCTCATCAAATATGAGTACACTGTTATGCCACTCCAGACTAAGAGTTTTACAGTTCTTACGATCTATGAGATAGTTGTAAGGAGCAAACAAAATATCAACAATCTTGTGGAGCTCTCTTGAAGTATAGTAAGGGCACCTACAAGGAAGGTTGACATTCAATTAAAGCAAACAGAGTCTACATTAACCACCCTTTACATTGCATGCAACAAAGAGATAGAGATATTGAGAAAACTTACGCCCCATCAGTTCGTCCAATATTAACCAGGTCCTCTATGTCAATAGGGTCATCTCCGAGATTAGGATGACGCTTCACATAATCTACAAAAATTTTAAAAATAAATGGATAACTGAGAGTTAAAAATGTCAAACACAGGGAATGAGTGTGAAGCTAGAATGATCAAATAGTGGAGTTGCTAACAAGAGGTAAAGGACTTACTACTATAAAGAGAGAATAGCCGACATCATTATTAACCTGAAGGCAAATGGAGGAGGATCATAGAACTAATGTACTAATGACCTATGGCTGCTAAAAGTAGCTCTACTCTGCTGATTTTCTACATGTGGCAACATAGACAGTTACCCCTACATGGGCAACCCTATTTCTGCCATGCGGAAGATATGTTATCCAGTCCCCCCATCAAATATTAAGGGAACCCTTTGGATTACCCACATGTCTAATTCCATGGGCCATCTCAATCTCAACCTTATCGACCACCAGCACCATGTATTCAAATTTCTTCCCGGTATTTCAGCAGTTTGAGGAAAGTTGATCTCGTCATTCTTTGTGGATCAGCCATTTGTAAATCTCAATCCTAAGTTCGATCATACAGTCCATTCAGTTTCAGATTTTTTTTCAAATTCCCTAGTGTTGACTTAAATTGACTTGTGGATTGTGTTATATGAAATCATTCTTTTGGTCTTAAATTTTCCACATGTATAGATGGTGATGTCAGTCACATGCCCATATAGTTTGGGTTCCTGTCCATCTGCCAAGTCCAATATTGGATCGCCCAACTACCAGTGGATAGGTGATCCAATCGCAATCTCGACCATCTGAGACTGATCCTGTACCCAACCTGATCCTCAAAACAATGGAAATTGCATCTTATTCAATAAGACCAACACAACTCAGCCTTATCCCCAACTAAATGGGGTCGGCTACATGGATCCATAGAAAACAAAATTGAAAAAGGCTAGACAGGAGTTGAGGAGGGGAGGGACGGGAAGGTGAGAGATGAGAGAAAAAATAATATGTGAGAGAGGGAAGAGGCACAACCCAGAGGTTAGGAAAGACTCAACTAAATGGGGTCCGCTAAATGGGTCATTGCTCTCCAAAAGGTTCTATCTAAGGTCATAGTGGAGACAAGACCAAGGCTATGCATGTCATTCCTCACCACTTCGTCTATGGTCATTTTACACCTGCCCCTAACTCTATTGGCTCCTTCAAATGGGGTTGGCTACATGGATCCGTTTTATCCAATCAGCTCTGTTCAAAACCATACTTGTTACTAGTCCTAAGCTATGCATGTCTTTCTTCACCACTTCTCCTAGAGTCATTTTAGGTCTCTACCCCTTGTTCTTTTAGCTACTTCAATTTGAATCAAATCACCTCTACGTATTGGAGCATTCAAATGCCTCCGTTGCAGATGTCCATGCCACCTCAAACGACTTTCTCGCAACTTATCATGTATTAGAGCATTCCTAAATTAAATCTAATATGTTTATTCTTTATTTCATCTTTTCTAGTTTTACCACTCCATCTCAACATCCTCATTTCAGCTACACTAAGTTTGTTCATATCTCGTCTCTTCATTGCCCAACATTCAACTCCATACATCATTGCTAGTCGTATAATTGTCCTATCCTATAAAATTTTCCTTGGAGTTTTAATGGATTATGTCGATCACACAACACTTTGGATGCAACCCTCCACTTCATCCACCATATTCTAATTCTTTGTGCAACATCATCTTCTATTTCTCCTTTCTTACTTAGATTGAACCTAAGCAACTAAAATTTCCATGTTGCGGTATCTCCCTATCATCAATTTTCATAACCTCACTTTATACTAAAGTTACATACCATATACTCTATTTGTGTTCCACTCATATTAAAAAGAAATGAAATTCAAATTTGCATTTAACCATACTTTTGTTTACAACAGCTCAGCCTTTTCCCAACTAAATGGGGTAGGCTACATGGATCCGTGAGAGGGTTAAAAAAAAAAGGGAACAGCACAGGAACATTCCATCTACAAGCTATCAGCTATATGGATCTGTGCCCCCCAAACAGCTTTGTTAGCAATCATACTAGACTAGAGCCAAGACCAAGCTTCTACATGTATTTCCTTACCACATCATTTATGGTCATTTTAGACCTGCCCCTAGCTCTTTTAGCACCTTCTATATGGATCTGATCACTCCTTCTTGCTGGGCATCCCAAGGCTTCCGTTGAACATGGGCATACCACCTTAAACAACATTCTTGGAGCTTGTCCTGAATCGGTGCAACTCCTAAATCAGCTCTAACCCGATCATTCCTTACTCTATCTCTCCTAGTTTTGCCGCACATCCATCTCAATATCCTCATCACTACTACACTCAACTTATCTTTGCTGCGTTTCTTGACTACCCAACATTCTGCCCTATACATAGAACTTTCCTTAAACTTCAGCGGAATATGTCGATCGCACAACACTCTGGATGCATCTCTCCACTTCATCCATCCTTCTGCCCTATTTTGCCCCTTTTGAAGGTTATTAAATGTTCTTCTCTTTTCTCAAAGCATGTGTACTACTGATAAATCATAAGCCACAAACAAATTTTTATAGTAGTCCTCACCTCATTCCTCCCTATCGGTTCTTCTAGCAAGAAAGAAATCTACTATTTGGCTACTATTTTGCCCCTTTTGAAGGTTATTAAATGTTCTTCTCTTTTCTCAAAGCATGTGTTTGCTATTGATAAAACATAAGCCATAATAAATTTTTAAAACTGTAGTCCTCTCCTCATTCCTACCTCCAAAACCTTATCCTCCATGAATTATTTCATAACCTCTACAATCTCTTCCAACATGTCCATTAATAACTCCCCCTATAATAATCTTTTCTCTTTGAACTAATCTACCCATGTGTTCCCAAATTTGTTTATTAGCATTTTCATCCAATCCTATTTGAGTGCATAAGCACTAATTATTTGATTACCTCTATTCCTAAAAAGAAGTTTGATGGATATTATCCAACACCAATTTTTCAACATCTATAACATTGGTTTTAAATCTTTATCCACTACTACCCCTACCTCACTTCTATTATTTTTATCGCTAGTATACCAAATTTTATAGCCATCTAATTCATTAGCTTTTCTACACTTCAATCTAGTCTCTTGTACACCCCAACTATTCTGAAATCAGTCAAGTCTATCACAGCTCATTTTGATTCCTGCAACAAAAGTAGCTCAATCAAGATTCCCTTAGAAAATATCCCACAAGTACTTGGCAAAGGGAGGAACCAAAAACAAGATGTTTCAAGATAAGAGACCAATTCTAACAAGGGGCTAGACTAACTTCTACCTCTTTCTTGCCCATAGAATGAGTTGAAGCTTCCTTATTTGAGTAGTTTTAAGGTCCCTTTTATGATCTATGACACCTCCCTAGAAGGATTTTCTATCTCCACACCATTCCTCACTTCTTCCAATTTTTTGTCCCACCTGCCCAATTTGTAGCAGGCCCTTGCAAATATCCCTTTTAGGTGGGGAGAAAAATGTATTCCAAACATTCTATTCATATGTCACTGGATGGGAATTAACAACTGATTCCAAAATTCCAGCAGGATCTCTAGCAAGCGTAGTGAAGATCAAAGGTTTTGGTTCTCCATCTACACCATTAATAGAGCCCTTCAGAGACAAGTTAATCACTTGGAGGTAGTTCATGGCCTAATCCAATAAACAGCCAAGTTTAAATAGCACACTCACACACCCTTGCATGAGAACCTTCATTTGGGATCCCAATTACTTTTTTGTTTGTCAATAAAACTCTTAGCTAGTCATGGCATATAATCAAAAGAGGAATTATCACTCCCCCCCCCCCCCTTGAACTATAGCAAAATATCAAGTTCCCCCACTTTTTTTAAAATATTTCACTCCCCTCACCCCAAATCAAAAGATTGTATCAACCAAGACTGGGGGTTAAAAGGAGTTGTTAAGTGACTTCTGTTTTTTTTTCCCGAAATACCCTCATCCCTTTAATCGATCAGAAGTACAAAACCCTTTTGCATCTGCTGCCATCTTCCTCTTCTTCCTTCTTTCTTCTCTCTCCTTGTGCTTTTGCCCCCCACCAACCTCCACCACCACAGAAACTACTTCGGCCGACAAGAGATCCACTATGGATCGAATATCTCCTACAGTGAAAGACCTCACTTGGTTGAAAGATCAAATCCAGAAGAACAATCTACATATGCAACTCAATGTCCTCCACAAGGGCATCAACCCTCAGACTCGTGCTCAACAGCTCGAAGATTTAACTCTCTCTTAATCTTAATGTTCGAGTTCTCAATTTCATTGTTTTGATGTAAATCGGAATCGAACATGAACGTCAAGTTGCAGTAGTGATGAATGTAACCTTACAGTCGTCAGTGGGGCCATTTGTTTCAGATCTAGGGTTTAATCTGTTGGATATGCAGACAAAAAATATCAAAATTCAATTTGTTTTCGATTGTAGTAACTATTTATTTTTTTATTTTGTTCATTGGATGGCGTTTGGGTTTTGTACTTTTGATCGATTAAAGGGATGGGAGTATTTCGGGAATTTAAAGAAAAAAAAAAAGAACAGTCGCTTAACAGCTCCTTTTAACCCCTAGTAATGGTTGATAGAATCTTTTGATTTGGGGGAAGGGGAGTAAAATATTTTAAAAAACGTGGGGGAACTCGATATTTAGCTATAGTTTAGGGGAGGGGAGTGATAATTCCTCTAATCAAAATATCATATTCTATTGAAAGCATCGTGCTCATTGATATTTGCCAAGTTGAGAATCAATTATACCAGAAAGGACTAGAGAGAGAGAATGGCCATTTGATCCCCAAAAATAGGTCCCATCTACAAACATGTTCTACCTCTCAATGACGAGGGAAATCCCACAAAACTAAATAACCAAATAAAAGAAAAGAAACGTAATTTGCAAGCAGATATTTCCATAAACAACCCAAACACAAAATATACACCACTCAAGCAGAAGTACCTGCTACACGAGAATAATGGGTGCATCGCTTTTTGCGGCCCCTACAAAGGGAATGACAAGCATTGGTTTGTGCTCTCCCATGAAGAATACGCACTTCATCATGAATGCACAATTGCTCCCGAGAACCTAATACCACCATTTTCGGCCTGCAAGCTCATGATTAGTAAATGAGTTAAATCTCCAAAATATGGGAGAATTTTTAATGGCTACCAAGTCTATAGGGTAAATCTACAGTGGCACAAGATCAGCACAGTGCAAACAGTATAGGGCTGAAATTTTGTTGACAAACAGGCCCCAAGGACCCCGCTCACATGTCAAGTTTCAGCCAAGATGGAGTTTGCCAAGTGGAAAATAAAGCATTGAAAACTTCAGGACTACCAAAAGGGCGCACCGACTACCGATAAGATGCATGGACACATATGGTAAGCATGCCATAACTGGGGTAGTGAATATGATTGAATCTAAAAAGGGCGTACCCAATGCACAATGCTCCCACCACTGCGGAGTTCGGGGATGAAGTACACAGCCTTACCCTTGCTTCTCAAAGAGGCTGTTTGCCGACAATAATCTGCAACCACTAAGTCGCAATGGAGCAACCTTACTGTTGCGCCGAGTCTGCCCTTGTATAATTGAATCTGAGCCTGAAATCTAACATATGACCAATCCAGACTTTTCTTGGATATTTGAAATTGCCTTATTACCCTTCCACATGACAAAACACTGGTGTTGGTCAAGATATACCCTCTAAACCTCCCAGTCTATAAAAAATTAGCCCATATACCTACAATAATATTGATAAAATGACACCAAAAGCATAACCACTCACTAGAATAATCAAAAAACATAACCTACATTAAGTGTGTGGGGATGTATGTGGGTGGGTGGGATAATTTACAAAAATGACACCAACAAGACAAGCACTCAGGAGAATAACCAACAACATACCCTACATTAAGTGTGTGTGGGGTTGTGAGGAAGAAAAAAGAAACCACAATCAAAAACCTGTGGAGTAACCTTCAATTATGGGAAAAAAAAAAATAGCCAGAATTGCATGGTTGAATTCTTTGAGGAATGAATTCAACGGAAAATATGGCACTTTCATCTTGCAAGATCTTTAAGGCAGTTAGTCTTTTATGCTCTTTTTTCGTTTAACATCAATGTACATAGAAATTTTTCCATGGCTCCATTTCTTTCTGGCAAAAGCTGTGAAATATAAAACTTTTCAGGTAAATCGGTATAAAAAACAGTATTTTGTATAAATCTTTTCCGGTTTTAACGGTTTTAACCGTAAACAAATAAAGCCTACATGAAAATACGCGCGATGTTCTTGCCTTGCATTGATTATTGAAGAGCTCAAGGCACTAATGGTCAAAAGGAACAATTTCCATCCTTTTCCGTATATAAGATCCATTACCATTACCATTACCTAACAAAATAACCAATCTCCATAGAAAACCACGTGTTCTAACACGTAGATAATCACAAAACAAAAGCACCAACAGGAATATTTCAGCATAGATGTTGAAATCCATTAACTATGCCTAACCTGTAATTGGTTCTTTTTAACTCTTGAATTACTTGCTGGAGCTGGCTGTGGGTGCGTGAAGTGTATACGATAGTAGGGAGATTTCTGGTTCCAGATTGCGATTGTGATAGAGGTAAGTCCTTGTCTTCCATATTCTGAGCTTTCCGCGCATTCTTTCCAGTTGAGAAAGGACCCAAACTCTTCCTCCAAGCCAATGTAGCACAGAGAAGACACAGGGTCTTTCCTGTTCCAGTAGGACTCTCCAATAATGCATTGCATTTCTAAAACATTGATAGAAACACATTACAATTTGCACCTCAGAAAGGAAATGCTACATCTATATATATGACAGAAAGCAAATTTCACAAAGCTGCTAATATGTGATCCACATTTCATTTTTTTTGGGTGGTGGGTGGTGTGAGGCAAAATTCACAAAGCTTCTATAGGAAATGCTAAAAACACCAAACCCAGATTGAACGAAAAAACTGAAACCTACCTATTCTACATAATTTACAGTTAACTCACTATGATCTCTCAACATACAATACATTTCTCGGTAATTTAAAAGGAATTAAAAAAACAATCATCAGTTTATACTCAAACGAAATAGATTAAATATTGATATATGCAAAAATAAAAATAAAATAAACGAAATCATTCACAACTTACATCCTGTAACGACTGGATGACTTTCTCCATATAAACTAACTGGCAATCGTAAGCCTCGAAAGGGAAATCAACATCGATCCCTCTGATCTTGTAAGTTGGCATTGTGTTCCGATCAGAAATGCACCGATAGGATTTTCTCTCGCACCAACGCGTGCCCAACCTTCTTCTTCTATAGGGAATATATGACTATGTATTTACCGTTCGAAAACCCTAATAAGAAAGGATTAAGAAAACCACTTCGAAGCTTGCAATTTGCAAGGAACACTTTCCCGCCACGAGGAAGCCCCCTTCTAATTATTTGTTGGAGCAATACGAGTCCACAGACTAGATTCTCTGCGGCGAACGGTGAGGTAAAGTGAACATCCAATGGTTGGAAAGACCCGTCATACACCCCCACCGTATGATGTTCACTACACCGCAGTGGATTTATTTTGCAATACCAGCTTGGTTAAAACGGTATCGATGATTTTGTTCCATGGGGCGCTGAGGCACTCACTGATCAGTACTTCAGTCACTAGTCACTAGTCACTCACTAGTCAACTAGTCACTACAGTTCTTTTGTCAAAGGAAAGATAGAGAGTCATAGGTAAAAATGTCAAAAAAAAAAAAAATGTAGGATTTTAGGGTAGTACCATTTTTGAGTAGTTTTATAAAATCTATACTTGTTTGGAGTAACTTATTTTGAAAAAATGTTTTTTATGGAAAAATGCGGGTGCAGCACCTAAAAACATTGAAAAGCAATAGGGTCTCTTAATTAAACAAAAGATTTCATGGGTAAGTGGCGTACGTGTAGTTACAACAATATCCAAAGATATTTCTGCCAAAACAAAATATCCATAGATATTATTTTTGCTCAATTTTAGGAGAAAACGCTAAGTATATCAAAATTATGAATAGACTACATGAGCTGGAGTGGCAGCGCCGCCTTTAAACCAACTAAGCTAGCGACTTTTTATTTCTTTCTATCTATATTTATTTAGTTTTTCTTTTTACGCTACACAAAATTGATTTGGTAGAAACAACTGTATGCGAGGGAGTCAATCTATTTTAAAAGAATGGAGAAAGTACTTTGCTTGGTTGTATGTCTCCATGCCCAAATATAGGTGGATGCAAAAAGACTATGCTACCCCTTGCCCACATGCCTTTGGACAGTCGTGCAAGTGGAATTAAGTTTTCTTACCCTACAAGATAAGGGCAAAAGAACTTTGTCAGGGAAACACCAGATGCATAGGCCAATGAGAGCATAAGTAGGAGCATTTTCAATGCACATAGGGGTGGGGGCAATGTTGTCATTTTGCACTTGTTGTCTCCAAGCATCCTATGCCAAGTTGTCAGGATTTTTTTTTTTGTAAAATAATAAAATAGTGGGCAAGAGAACTAGGGGTGTCAAAACCTAGCCTGAACTAATAAAACCCGAACTAAACCAAACCGATCCTTATTGGATTGGTTTTGAATTGAGGTAAGTTCGGACCAGCTAAAAATCGGTCCAAACCAAAATGACCAATAACCGAACCAAAACCAAACCAAATAAAACCGTATAAATTGGTGGATTGACTATCCATTTTTTACAATATTAGTGAGAAACATTTTAATGTAAAGGTGAATTGTTATAAATCTTTAAATATTAAATAATGAATAGAGAAATTGATTTATAAATTGTAATAATGCTTCTATTGATTTCCTTGTTCAGTGTACAAAACTAGTTGGATAGTTAAATGAATGATTGGATAATAGGGTTCATTTTGTGATTTTCTTAGTAATTTGTTATCCATTGGTTTCAATATTGGTTAGTTTTCCCTTACAATAATAAACCATGATTTAATCATAAATTTAAGGGTAATTTATAACGTCACCCCCTGAAGAATGCCAATATTAGAGAAACACCCCCTTTCTTTCACCAAATTGGACTCGGACCCCCTACCGTCAGGCAGCGTTACATAATATACCAAGAATGCTGACATCAGCAGCTAATATTTTTTCTAAATACCATTTTGCCCTTCAAAATAATGGAGTACCAAAATTGCCCTTACTGGTTTTATTCCCAAGATCGATTGAGGAGGAAAACCTAACTCACAACTCAACTATGACGAGTCGCATAAGTTATTGAGTAAGAAAATAATGTCAGAGAAGAAGATTTATAGGAACTTTCAGACCGACGGCTGCAACACCTTCTGGTAGCGTCTACGGAGGCTGCGAACTCCCTCCGACGATTACAGGTATGTTATCCTGCCTCCTCGTCTCATTTAACCCTTTTATTGATCATCCCCAAATCGATTTCACAACCCTAACTCACTACTCACTTCTAACGGGTCACGAGTCAGCCTCAATGAGTTGAGAAGAAGAACGGTGGGCTTGCAGATCGGCGGCTGTGAACCCTCTTTCGACGGCGGCTATGGCGGCAAACCCCCTTCAGCGACTACAGGTATCTCTGAAATTTTACCCTTTTATTGATCATCCCCAAATCGATTGATAGGAACAGTTGCTTCTGTTGGCTCTCTTAACTCTGTATCTTAATTCTATTCTCATTACTGGGTATATATGATTGAGACAAATTTTGATAACCTTTTGTATATGAATAACCTTGTATAATGATTAATACATGCACGAATTGCTCATCATATAGCTATCGAATGATTGAGAGCATTTTGTCATATTACACCTGTAGATTTCAGCCATAGATGATTATACAATAGTTTCTTGTCCACAAGCTGCTTCAAAACAGAATTTTCCCTTTTTAAGCCATTGAAAATGATATGTATCTGCCTTATTGGTTCCGACAGTACCATCACTTGTTATGGCTTTTTGAAGCATTTGGTCCCCTCTTCTTTTCCTATTATAATAAATCATTCTTATTCTTGTCTTGCTCCATAGATTGGCTAAAATTGAAATGTGTTTTGGTTGTGCTTTAAGGGTCCCATAGATGTACTAAACTATGCCTCTTGTAAATGGTTTATGAGGCATTATTGGGCTTTGCTCCTTATTTTCCTAATATGTTATCGTTTCCAAAACAATGGTTCCTTGTGCTTTATGCCATATGGGTCCCGACACATGTTCTTATTACTATCTCCATGTTGTAGTGACCTAAACAGAATGACAAATTTCCTTGTGCTTTATGGGTCTCTGTACATATGTTAATATCACTATCTCCATGTTGTAGTGGTCTTTTGAATGTGGAACGGTTCCTATCTATACTTCTACTAATAAATCATTCTTGTATGGTACAACCCATCACTTTAAACTTTATTTTCTTTTTGAAAAAAATAAAAAAAGAAACTCCATGTTAACATATGCTTGTGTTTCAGAGACAACTTTTACTATTAGTTTTCTTGGTAAAAAATTCAGTATGAACTATTTGCTGAATAAGACAAATATGGTGGTTCTTACATTTGGTAAAACTGTGCTATGCTATATTTTGATACGATTTTTCATGTTTATTATAAGAGAAAGTGTGAGAAATATTATGGATTTTACTAATTGCATTGTTATCATTTGTAGGATGGATCCTTACACATTGTATTACCATTACGATGGGAAGGTTGAGCACAAGATTGTTGATAGAGAGAAGTTCAGTTATTTTGAGTTACTATGCGACATCTACAGTACGGTGTTGTCACATATTCCATATGGGAGGTCTATCAAGTTCACTTGTCAAGCTATGCTGCTTGATAGTAGGGATATGATTGATATATGGAACGATGACACACTCATGCAAGTGTTGTCTATTTTTTAAGAGATGAGGTGTATGTGTCAAATGTGAAGGAGTTTGACAATGGTTATGGTGGTCATACCATTAATGACTATCCATTCAAAGTTGTTGGTAGAAACCTTCCAAGCAAAAGACAGAGGAATGAAGTGCAACCTCCTAGCATTGGAATTGGATCATCTGTTCATTATAAAAGTGGTACATCTAGAGTACCAAGACAGACAGTCCAGAGTTCTGGTAGCTCGGGTATTTCTATAGGCAGAACTGGTGCATCCAACATGAGATCAAGCAAACATGGTAGTGGTACAATCCCCGGGATAATTTCAAGTCACGGTGAGAAAGGCAAATCTATTGTAGATGTGGTAGAGGTGATAGATGAAGCAAATGATGTGATTAATACATACTCAGGTGGATGTGAGTATGGTATGTATGACTTAGAAGATGAAGACTGGAAAATGCAAAGTGATGATGGCTTTGAATATATTAGTAAAAGTGGAAGTGAAGAAGAGGTGCACTTTGATGAAGCATCTATTGGAATTGATGACTTATCAGATTACGACTCTGATGAGTTCCATGCACCACAAGTCCATAGGGCAAGAAGTGTGGTTGATGTTGAAGGAAAAGTCCAACTAGAGGATGGTATGATATTTGATGATGTGGACCATTTTATGAGAGAATTAAAAGATTATGCAATCCAAGAGGGTTTTCAGCTTCAGAGAATAAAAAATGAGAGGACAAGGGTAACTATTATTTGTGCTGAAGATGGTTGTCAGTGGAGAATTCATGCATCACCGACTAAAGATAAAATCACTTTAATGATGAAGTCTTTTAATCCTCAGCATACTTGTTCTCAAAGAAAAGACAAAAACTTGGATGCAACATCAAGATGGATTGCTGACAAACTTGGTCCACAACTTACAGCAGATCCTGAGTTGTCTACTAATAGTATCAAAGCCATGTTATAGAAGGATTATAAGCTTCAACAAATTTACAGTCATATTTGGAGGGCACGTCTTCTTGCAAAATAAGTAAATGAGGATAGCCATGCCAAGTCATATTTCAAGCTTCCAAGGTATGGAGAGATGGTTAGGCAAACCAATCCAAGTTCAATGTTCAAGCTTCAATTCATTTCAAGAACTAACATGGCCGACAATCTAGTGTTTAAAAGGTGTTTTGTTTGTTATGAAGCAAGCAAAATAGGGTTTCTTAATGGTTGTAGCCCATTTACTGGGTTGGATGGATGCCATCTAAAGGGAAAGTTTAGAGGGATACTATTGATAGCTATTTCTGTTGACAGGAAAAATGGATTATTTCCACTTGCCTATGCTGTTGTTGAATATGAGTGCAAAGACAGCTGGCTGTGGTTCCTTCAAAATCTGTATACTGCATTGTATTCTACATCATATGACATGGGGTATTTAACTTTCATGTCAGATAAGCAAAAGGTGTCTTCTTATCCATTTCTCTTTAAATTTGTTTACTTCTTTTTTTTTATATCAATTGCTGATTTCTGATATTGCTTTTTTTTTTTCATTCTTATTGGGTGTGTAGGAGTTAACTGATGCAATTAAGGAGGTTTTCCCTGAATCACATACAAGGCATTGCAATAGGCATTTGTATGCAAATTTCAGGAAAGATTATAAAGGTGAGAAGCTAAAAGCTTTATTTTGGACTGCATCAAGGGCTTACAGAGAAATTGAGTGGACAGAGACAATGGCTAAGATCAAGAGTATAAATCAAAAAGCATATGATTTTCTGATGGAAAACCAGCCTAGTTCATGGTCAATATGGGCATTTAATCACCAAACAAAAAGTGATCACATAACCAACAACATGACAAAGTCCTTCAATAACTTGGTAGGCCCGTATAGAGACAAACCCATCTTATATTCAATTGATCAAGTGCGGATAAGTTTGATGGATAAATTACATAAGAGGTTTGAGCAAGCTTGTTCTTACAAGGGGACTTTGACACCAAAGATTAAGAAGAGAATGGATGTGATCCACCAGCATTCAAGATCTTGTGTGGCCCTATCAGTAGGATATAACGAATTTGAGGTGAACGATGGCACATCAAGATTTGTGGTAAACTTGAATACTCGAAAATGTGGGTGTCAAGTATGGGAGGCTACTGGGCTGCCATGTAGACATGCGGCTTGTTGTATTACATTTAAGAGGGAAAACCTATCAGATTACTGTGATAGTTTTTTTTTTATAGGGAAATATCTACAAGCCTATGAGAACATGATACACACACTTCCTAACATATAAGAGTTGGAAGAAACAAGTAGTATGGGAGTGGTGGAGCCTCCACCTCTGAGAAGGGACCTAGGCAAACCGAAAAATGTTAGAAAAAAGGAGGATGGTGAACCAGCAGGAAGTGAGTACAGAAAAAAGTCTACATCAGTAAGATGTGATAAGTGTGGGCTTCAGGGTCATAACAGGAGAACATGTAAAGCGGGTCAAATTTGGAGGAAAAGGGCAAGGAAAGGTAGTATTGTGAAGGTAACCATGATTCATTCTCCAAATACCATTCAGTTATCATCTTATGATATTGTAATCAATCATACTAAATATTAGTGATATATTATACTTCCATAATTACTCAACTATACTTGGATTGTTCTAAATGCTTGTATAGGAGAGTCAAAATGTGGGGGCTAGTGAAGCTGAAGTCAATGTCTCTCAACGGACAAGATCACATAATGCATCAACTGCATTGAATGATAGTGTTCAAGCAAGGAAAACAGGGAAAGCAACAGCAGCTCGGGCAAGAAGACGTGAAAAGGAGGCAATGCAGAAACCAAACAAGAATTAAGTTTGGACAAAGGGGGAGTTTTTTTTTGGAGGGAAATGATGTGTATATTGGCCTTTTGATTTTGGAAATTATCATTACTAGACTGAACAGGTTTTTGAATATGTGTAATTCTGATGTGTATACAGGCCTTTTGATTTTTGTTAAGTACGTGGAATGGACATGTGTATAGGTTTTTTTATTTTCATTTTGGATGTGGAATGAACATGATGGAAAGGTTTTTTGATTTTCATTTATATATGGAATGGAGTAGGTTGGACAAGTTTTTTGATTTTGTTCTTGATGTGGAATGGCCATGTGGGTAAATTTTTTTTTTCTTCATTTGGATGTGGAAGGACCTACCAATTATGGTGCTTTAATTGGTTATTGATTGTAGGCTTATGGCAATGAGCCTAGTCACAGGTCATATTACACATGATTCTGTCAATGCCCCTTCTTCTTGTTTATGTCAATACCCCTTACGCCTTGGATGAAGTTTTCCAACATAAGCATGTTGCTGCCTAAGCTACAGGCGACATAATGTGGGTAATCTAATCCTTTGGATAAAAAATGGTAGCTTGTCTACCTATCCCCCTATTTGTAGATCCATATGTGTCTATTCAAGCTGCCCTTGCTCTTCCCAACCCCCTTGTGGCTCTTTCTCTTTGGAACTGAGAACCTTGAGGATGTATACATGACACTGGATTGGTTCTAATAGGCATGGACAATGAACAAGGTGTCCTTTGTGGTTGAAGTTGCAAGTTTCCTTCCTTATAGCCAGGAGTTCTGGAGGTAATATTGGATCAGTTTGAAAATTGTCTTAATCATGGCTATGTATTCCCAAGATATAGCTTTAGGCAAAAATGCAGACACTAGTTCAAATACATAAATGAAATTGATGGTTGCATGTAATTGAACTTAGATGCTTTGACTGTCATTGCTATTTTTATTTTAAACTTTGTTTCTACATCCTTATGATGAAGTTCTGTTGTGTGCACCATATTTTTTCTGTTTGACACTGTATTCAATAGGGTACCGAGGCATTTCCTGATTTTAACTTGGTCTCAGTTTTTGTCAACCTGAACATAATGAACTGCAACACACATACAAATACAAATCATAATTAGTTAGGGGCTTTAACTCAATTTGAGATATATTAATATTATAATATATTGGGTGATATCTCATTTTCACATGGTATTACCTATCACATTGAGCTTAATGAATGATCAAAACACCCTGTGTAAGTCATGTCCAAAACTAACAATTTTGTGTTATGTTGTTTGTTTCCTACAAAGATTTGTGTTATTCTACTGCACCTGATAGTAGAATAATGGCATTTTTTTTATTAGTGAACAATAGTAATCTCTTTACTGTAATATCCCCAAGCTGATGTCTAAAAACAGTGATCCTCTCATAAGTATATTGAACCTCTACATTGATGTTGACTTCAGGAATTCCCTGTTGGGTTGTGGAATGGAAAGAATGAAAGTGGGTTACATTCTCTGTTACCATGAAACCTTGATAAATCATTCCATCTTCATTTTCTTTATCTGCAAGAACTAGATAAGATGTTGCCATGTGCACCGCCAGCTGAACCTAAGTATCAAATTCGAAAGACGAGCTCTGCCCCTTTATGACTAGTGTGTTTATATGAAAGTTTTGTAGAATTGTGTGCGGTATATTTCCTTGAATGGTTCCACTAAAATCACTGGATAACCTTTTTTTCCAAACCTCCATACATGTTGGGCTACCGTTTTAAATTTATGGGAAGGGCCTTGAAACTTTTCTTCTCAGAGGTGCTTGTTGCTTCTCTGCTATTGTTTCTAGGCAGAGCATATGCAGGTTCGTGGGTCTATCTTCGGCGTCTCGTTGAACAGACAAAATCCCAATAGATAACTAGAGATCAAAATGGGGAAAACAGAGAAGAGAAAAAAAAAAAAAAAAAAAAAAAAAAACAAAACAAAAACAAACAAACATATCTTCTCGCCTGCGACAGAAATTGGCAGCGATGGGAAGCACTACTCGCCGGGGACGAAAGGAAAAGTATTCGCCGGCGACTGTCCTCTCTATCTTGGTTGGAACTCGTCTAAACCCAAGGTCGCAGGTAGGGAGAAGAGGAGAGAAGGAGAGATAAAAGGGTATGGAGGGATATTTTTGGGATAATGAAAAATGTCTAATTTATCAGTTTTTACTCATAAGGGCAAAAACGTCATTTCAAAGCATCATGTAAAGCTAACTTATGGTAGGGGTCCAAGTCCAATTTGGTGAAAGAGAGGGGGTGTCCCTCTAATATTGGCAATCTCCAGGGGGTGACATTGCAAATTACCCTAAACTTAAAGTTTTTTTTTTTTTTTTTGGGGTAGTCAAATGAAGTTTGAATATAATATTTTATTATGGTTTAAACCCAATAATAAACCGCTTTAAACTGCTATTAACTCGATATTGAAAATTGAAATAAATCGAACCAAACCGGATCAAAATCGAAACCGAAAAAAAACCGAAGTTCCTTAACGGGTTGATTATGGTCTCCCTCATCTTAGGCCAAAACCGTTTCAACCCGATCGAAACCGAATTGAACCAACCGATTGACACCACTAAACAGAACGCTAGCTTTTTAGCACAAGTACAATACATGCCATTGCGTGGCCCAATGGAGGGCTCGTAGGGGCAACACGATATTTCCTCACATGTTTTGTATAGGCATAGGTATATGCCATCAGGTAGCATTATTTCTTCATAAAATAAAATAACAATAACAATAATAAGAAAAAAAAAAAAACTATTAAAAAAAAAGGATCACTGTTGTATAGCCCAGCTCAGAATTGAGGCCAGAATGGGCTTTGGATATTAAGCTCAAATTCTATGTTGGGCCATGTGAGAACCAGTCAAAGAACCACCAAATGGCGCCAAAACTTACATTTTTCGTTTTCCCGCGAAACAAATTAGCGCGCGAAAGCACCCGTTTCAGATACTGTGCTGTTAAAACGGCAATGGAGAATGAAGATAGGGCGCCTCGAAACAGTCTCAGATCTCATCTCTCTCTCTCTCTCTCTCTCTCTCTCTCTCCCCCTTGATCTATAGTCGAGTTCTCTATCGTAATGGCTGCCGCAACGTCCCTGAAAAGGAGAACACGAGCTCCAAAGCCCATCTCTCATCTATCACCGACGGGTAGCAGTGATGCGGAACGAGATTACGATGAAACATTTTGCGAGGAATGCCGATCAGGTGATGCGGCTGAGGAGCTTCTCCTCTGCGACAAATGTGATCGAGGGTTTCACCTCTTCTGCCTTCGACCCATCCTGGTTTCTGTCCCAAAAGGGTTGTGGTTCTGCCCACCTTGCTCCAACCAGAAGAAGCCCAAAAGTATGTAAATGTCTGGTTGAGTTTTATTCATATCATATTTCTATAATAATCGATTTTGATCGGTTTTGTTCACTTATTTTTGCAGAGTTTCCTCTAATTCAAACTAAAATTATTGACTTCTTTCGAGTTCAAAGGTCGTCGGATTTGACACAGAAATCCAAAATTGGTAAGGGCCGCATATTGATTTCCATGGCTTCTCCTCTCCCCTGCAGTTATAGAGATTTGATGGGTATTGATTCGTAATTGTTCTTATATCTAGGTATTCAGAGGACACGAAAACGAGCAGGGACTTTAGTGGTGTCAAAGAAAAAGAGAAAGCTATTGCCATTCAAGCCCACTGAGGACCCTGCAAGAAGGTTGGAGCAGATGGCATCTCTGGCCACAGCATTGACAGCAACAAGGACAGAGTTCAGTAACGAGCTAACTTATATGCCCGGCATGGCTCCAAGGTCGGCAAACTACCCATGTATTGAAAAAGGAGGAATGCAGGCAAGAGCAATTTCATTTCTATGTTTTCCTCTATGTGAATATGAGTTAAAACAAAATTTGAAGAACGTGAATAAAATTTAGAGAGATCTTGGTTTTCAGGTTTTGTCTCGGGAAGATACTGAAACCTTAAACCTCTGCAAGAACATGTTGGAAAGAGGAGAATGGCCTCCCCTCATGGTTGTTTTTGATTCTCAAGAAGGGTGAGCAAATCCCAACCCAGTTTTCATTTAATTTAGATGAATTATCTATTTTTTTTGTTTTCACATACTCAAACTGGGGATTCAGTAAACTTGATTGATCGAACAGGTTTACTGTAGAAGCAGACAGATATATAAAAGATTTCACAATAATCACAGAATATACAGGTGATGTTGATTACCTGAGAAATCGTGAAAATGATGATGGCGATAGTATGATGACTCTCATATCTGCTGCTGATCCTTCACAAAGCCTTGTTATATGTCCTGATAAACGTAGTAACATTGCCCGCTTCATCAATGGAATCAACAACCATACACCGTAAGTATTTCTATAAGAGAACCAAGAAATCAAAAAATTGTTTCTGGTAATTGAAGGACTAAAGCTTTATCCCTATGAAACAGGAACGGGAAGAAGAAGCAGAATTTGAAATGCGTGAGATATAATGTCAATGGTGAGTGTAGAGTTTTACTGATAGCAAATAGAGATATATCAAAGGGGGAGAGATTGTACTATGATTATAATGGGCAGGAGCATGAATACCCAACTCAGCATTTTGTCTGAAACTACATTCTTTGATACTAATCCCTTCCCCATGTCTAAGTTGATGGCTTTGGGATAGTTTATTAGCTAATCCTTTCCCATGAAAGATCAAATTGACCTTTGTAAACCAATGACTGCCTCTTCAGAAGTCTAATCTGAGGAGGAAAAAAATATCTTTTTTACCAAAGAAATTTTAGGGATCATATTTGTTTTGAGTCTTGTAATTGCAAAAGCAAGTAAAATTCTTTTTCTGATCTGCTTAATGAGATGTTTTTTATTAATGGATCTTATTTCCTAGAGCAAACATAGTGATTGCAGTCCCCTTTAAGCTTCAAACAAGCAAAAAGAGTATTATTTCTTAATTGATGCACTGTTGAGACATTCGTGTCGGTTGGAGTGAAGGAAGTAAAAATGGCAAAGAAAATCAGTTGTGAAAATTAATGTTGTGTTTGGTATGTAATTTTCAAATAGATTATGTATCACACCCCGTTCACACAAAATCGGACCGGTGATCGAGTTAACTCTGGTTAACCCAAACCTGTCACGATCACCTGATACAGTACCCTACCACAGTATACCCACATATAAGATAAGTGTTCAAAAGTTAGTGGAAGACTTAAATTACTTGTAAATATTCCCAATATATTTGATATCCAAATTGTAGTATATAGCTAAGTACATGTGGACTCGTATCCATGATATTTACACAAAAAGAATAACAATTTACGTATCAAGTACACAAAAGGGGAGGTAATCAAAAGAATCAAAAAGTAAAATCTTGTATGGTATCATTACTGCGGTCAAGTAGCACAGCCATCGCACATGAAATCATTACCGTGCTCATACTCCTCGGGGACCTACCAATCCTCAATGGGAAATTCGATAATGGAGCCCGACTTCTAATCTTCAGGCGGGTGACCTGCAAAATCATCTAAAAGAGGTGTGCACGTGGGGTGAGTTCACTAACTCAATAAGTGAAAAGAAAGATCACACAAACAGCCACATCCATAAGCACTATATGTTATGCAATTCATTTTGAATCTTATCCACTTAAACAACATTACTAAATCTTAGGATATGTGCTACTTACAACTACAGTGCGTGTATGCCCTGAATACGAGCCGTGAACTCCATCTCGTGATACGCCCATAGGGTTGTCGGAGAAGGCCTACCGTGAGAACTCAGAAAAGTAAAGCATGTCGACTGCCGGCTCTCAACATAAAAATAAATGACAGAAAAATAAAGGTGTTGACCCCAGCAATTTAAAAGCAATACGATTGGCCCTATTGAATATACCACTGAGGTTGTCGACTGTCCTAATGACCAGCTGGGCGTATGTTTAATTGCCACAGTGATTCGACAACCGCGATCACTGCTTCCCCCAAGTGATAACTCAACACCTCAACCCCTGTTGGGAAGGGTCGTAGCATAGGGAATGATAATCCTAAACCGCATGCTCCTATATGACAAAGTACGATTACATAGTGCCACCGCGTCCCATACCACGGGCCACCAATGCACTCCTTTCCAAGCCGACTACGGCGTCTAGTCTAATAATGCATCATGCGCAATAATCCAACTGTTCATCACATAAGCACATCAATCATTTAGCATTAATAATGTAAAACACAACAAACATATCATAAATCATTTGTTTAGAATGCACAAGCAATGCGTGCGAACGGCATACGAGGATGACTAATCTACACATAATTTGCATGATGACATGGCTAGTCTAGATATAATTTAATGATGCAAAAACAAGCCTAAAATAAATTCAAATCTCCTCTTTCCACTTACTTGTCGGGTACAAAGCTCACGTTCAGTATGGGTGAGATCTGACGTGAGAAATATAAATTCTAGTGGAACCTATTATAAGCGAATGAGGTTAGCATTTCATCACCTTAGGGTCAAAACTAATGATGTTTCATGTTTAAATCATGTTTAAAATCATAAAAGAAGATTGCCCCCCGTTTTGGGCCCATTTGGGCTCAAAAATCCAACTGGTGGGTTGGATAGCCCGTTGATTCAACCGGTGGGCCCCCTTAGGCGGGCGGGTTCTCCCGCATGTCTTCGCCAGACCTATGGGAACTGAGGTGTTGCCCCAATAAGTGGGCAGCTTCGCCCGTCGGTCTTCGCCCACCTGTGGGTACGAAAACTAGTTTTCTCCTTTGAAACATTCCTCAACGTTGGGAAAACCAAATGGGGCTGTTCCAATCACATTTTTCACACATCTAAGGTCTTATAAGATGATTCTAACCTAGATCTAAGTTAGATCTAAGAATTGAAAAGCAATCTTACCTTCTTTGCTCAAGAACTCTTCCAAAACCCAAAAAAATAACTTCTTAACTCAAGAAATCACCAATGCTTCTCAAATCTTGTAAACACTTCTTTAAACCTCCAAAATCAACACATAGACCATCTATTAAACTTCAGATTCATCATCTCAAGTGGGATTAATAAGATCTCAAGGAACTCTACCCAAATAAAGGGTTCCACTTGGGGTTTGGTGAAAGTTTAAGAAGTATAGCTTTCGCTCACCTCAAATTGTAGGTCTCGTGTTGGGGATCACTTTTCTGGTGCCAGAATGAGAAGATCAAACCTCGGCGTCACTTAAAATCATTTTTTCCTCTTTTTCCTTTCCTTCCTTCTTCTTCGTTCTCTTTTCTTCCTTTCTGTTCTCTCTCTTCTTTACTCTTCTCACCAACTTTTTAATGCATTAAATGAGAAAAAGAAAAAGACACAATAAGTACTATTTATACTAGAGAATATTTAGTAGCCACATGGAGGGGTCACATAGGTGGGCGGGTTCACCTGCCTGTGACCGCCCACCTGTTGGTCAAAACTTAGCCAAACAATTGAGATTTCGATAGAATTCGACTCTCGGCATGTATCTCACTCTCGATACAAGATATATAATACGTATACACTTTAGGATATGGCTACATACCAGCATTACCCGTACATGGCCTTATGATACCTGCATGTACATGGCTTGGGTACACCCGTCTCCTTTGACATTGACTCGGGCTTGTCTGGCCAACCTGTGTTCAAAGTCACCCTTGCCATCATGGTCCATAGGGAACCCGCCTTAACCCTCTCTGGTTTGGGTCCTGTATGGTTAAACCAGGTCAACCATGTAAGTAAACTAGGTTTTAAAAGTAGGGTATCACATTTCCCCCTCTTTTTGAAAATTTCGTCCTCGAAATTGGCGTACCTGATTGTTCGAAAAGATGAGGGTACTTGGCTTGGATTTCATCTTCTTTCTCCCAAGATGCTTCTTCAAGTGAATGATTAGCCCATCGCACCTTTACGAAGGAAATGGAGCGGTTGCGAAGGGTTTTCACTTTTCGGTCCAAGATTTCAGCTGGCTGTTCTCTATAGGTCATATCAGCTTCTAGATGGGTAACACATACGATGGATCGTGAACGTATCGCTTCAGCATGGATACATGGAATACATTATGAATATTTTCTAGCGAAGGTGGAAGAGCAAGCATGTAGGCTACTGAGCTAACCCGAGTCAAAATCTCAAATGGGCTAATGTATCTCGGGCTCAACTTACCCCTTCTTTGGAATCTATGCAACCCTTTAGTGGGAGAAATCTTGAGAGACACCTTTTCTCCTGCTTGAAACTTAATGTCTTTCCTGCGGGCGTCTGCATAGCTCTTCTGACGTGACTGAGCTGCCTTAATCCTTTCTCGAATAACATCGACCTTGTCACATGTCATCTGTATCATTTCAGGTCCTAACATTCGGCATTCCAATACAGAGGAGTTCTACACTTTCTACCATATAATGCCTCATATGGAGCCATCCCAAGTGTAGCTTGATAATTGTTGTTATAGGTAAACTCCATAAGGGGTATATATTCTTCTCAACTACCACACATTTTCATTGCACATGCCCTGAGCATGTCTTCTAATATCTGTATGGTTCGCTTTGATTGACCATCAGTCTGTGGGTGGAAAGCAGTACTCAAGTTCAATTGTGATCCCAAAGCATGCTGGAATCTTTTCCAAAATCTGGAAGTGAACCTTAGGTCCCTATATGACACAATGCTCACTGACACTCCATGCAAGCGCACTATGTTATCCTTATAAAGTTGTGCTAACTTGGCCATAGAGAATTTGGTCTTAATGGGAATGAAATGAGCAGTTTTAGTAAGCCGATCAACTATCACCCAAATCGCATCCATCCCCTTAGGTGTGCGGGGTAGTCCGGTGACAAAGTCTATCGTAATCCTATCCTACTTCCAGTCTAGTATTGGGAATGACTGAAGAGTACCATAAGGTCGATGCCTCTCAGCTTTTACTTTTTGGCATGTAAGGCAAGTCGCCACATATAGGGTTATTGTTGTTTTCATGTTTGGCCACCAGTAGTTTTGTTTGAGGTCCTTATACATCTTTATACTTCCTGGGTGGAGTGAGTACTCAGAGCTATGTGCTTCCTGCACTATCTTGTCTTGTATCTCCAAATCATCGGGCACACACAACCTACCTCGAAATAATAATGCCCCGTCGGTGGCTAAAATGAAATCAGGGTTATTCATTATTTGCTCCTGAATCTTAATTCTGATCCATTGGAACTCAGGATCCAAAGGTTTTTTCATTATCGCCTCTTGCCTAATAGACAGATGCACCTGTAGAGCTGCCAGGGATATAGTTAACCATTTAATGTTTTCTAGTTGATGTTCAAGCTCTAAGGTTGCTCCTTCATATAAGAGGGTTTCATCCATTAGCATCGCCTCTTGTACGAGTTGTGGACTGACTGCTAAGTATGAAAGTGACACAGTTTGTGACTTCTAACTCAACGCATCTGCCACTACATTAGCCTTGCCAATGTCACAGTCATAATCCTTCATGAGCTCGAGCCATCTCCTCTGCCTCATATTCAAATCCCTTTGGGTGAAAAAGTATTTAAGGCTTTTGTGATCACTGTACATCTCGCACTTCTCCCCATACAGATAATGACTCCAAATCTTTAGGGCAAAAATGTCTGTGGCTAGTTCCAAGTCATGAGTGGGGTAGTTCTTCTCATATTCCTTTTGTTGTCGGGATTCATACACTATTACCTTACCGTGTTGCATGAGAACACAACCTAACCCGACCTTAGAAGCATCAGTGTAGATTGTCATTCCACTCGTGCCTTCAGGGATGGTCAACACAGGGGTTGACACCAACCTTTTCTTCAATTCCTGAAAACTCTTCTCACATTCCTCTGTCCATTCAAAATTTACCCCATTTTTGGTTAACTTAGTCATTGGTGCTGAGATCGGAGCAAAATTCTCAATGAAGCGCTGGTAGTACCCAGCTAAACCTAAGAAACTTCTAATTTCTATAACATTTTTAAGGTTTTTCCACTCTACTACCACTTTCACCTTATCAGGATCCACCTCGATTCCATCCTTAGACACTACGTGTCCAAGGAATCCAACTTGCTTAAGCCAAAATTCACACTTACTGTATTTGGCAAACAATTGTTGTTCTCTCAGCCTCTGTAATATCATTCTCAGGTGTTGAGTATGCTCCTCTTCTGTCTTAGAGTAGATCAAGATGTCATCAATAAAACTAATTACCCATTTATCAAGGACATCATGAAATACTCAATTCATTAAATCTATAAATGTTGTCGGTGTATTGGTTAACCCAAAAGATAACACTACGAACTCATAGTGACCATACCGAGTCTTGAAAGCTGTCTTGGGTATGTCACAACTCTTTATCTTGAGCTGATAATAGCCTGATCTAAGGTCTATCTTTGAAAATACATTTGCACCTTGTAGTTGGTCAAACAAATCATCAATGCGTGACAATGGATACCGGTTTAATGGTTAGCTTATTCAATTCTCGATAATCGATGCATATACACAAGCTGCCATCCTTCTTCTTGACAAACAATACAGGGGCACCCCAAGGTGAAACACTTAGGCGAATAAACTCCTTCTCCAATAATTCTTGCAACTACATCTGTAACTCCCTCAATTCGGCTGGTGCCATCCTGTATGGAGCTTTTGACACTGAAGCTGATCCAGGAATCAAGTCTGTGGCAAATTCTAACTCTCTATCAGGCGGTAGATGCATCATATCATCTGGAAAGACGTCGAGAAATTCTTTAACCACCTCTACCTCTTTTAGAGGTATAACCTTTGCATCAATATCAAGTACCGATGCTAAGTAACCCTGACGTCCACTTTCCAACAACTTAACCGCTTGAAAAGTGGAGATGAGGAATTTTCTAGCCCGTTTTTTTTATCTGCTTGGTATACCAGTTCTTTCCCTTCATCATTTGTCACCTTAATTAATTTTTCGGCATACATCACATTTGCTCGATGGGTCGACAACCAATCCATGCCCAGTATAACGTCAAAATTCTGCATGTTGAATTTGATGAGTTGTGCATTCAATTTCTTTCCATTGATTTCAACTGGGCATGGCCCATACACCTCCTTCAACTGTATAAATTTGCCATTAGGCATACTAACAATCATCTCATGATCTAGCATCCTGGGCGACATACCAAGTTTCTCAGCAAATCTCTTAGATATGAACGAATGTGTAGCTCCTGAATCAAACAAGACATAGGCTGGTTTACCCAATATAGATAGAACACCTAGTGCAACAATGCATATAAGTGTAGCAGGTCATCAAAATTCAGTATAAGGAAAATCTTAAATTAAAATGTACCTGCTACCACTTCTATGCTAGCCTCAGCTTCCTCAGCTGATAAGGCATACATTCTTCTTTGCGGTTGATTCCCCCGAGTTAAGGGAGGTTTGTACACAGAGGGCTGACTTGATGGTAAGGCTGGTCTGACTCGACAATCTTTGGCATAATGCCCATATGAGTGGCAATTAAAGCAGCGAATCTGTGACGCCGAAACTGGGGCAGGGCCCCTTTGTACTTGGCCTGATGTAGATGGGGGACGGGGTGGCCTCGTGACTGTAGGCATCGTACTACTGTTCAGGCGAAAAGATGTAGAGCCCGAACCACTAGCTAGTCGAGGAAGGTAGCCAGATGGCCTATAGGGCTGTCTATATGCAGACCCTGAACTATATGACCCACGGTATACCTTGGATGAGTTGCCCACATCCGGAAATGGATTTGTCCTCTTCCACAATCCAGGTGTGAGGGATTGCTCTCCCTTCTGCTTATCTTCCATGGTTTTAGCTTTTTGCACAATCTGGCCATAATCTGTCAAATCTAAGACCTCGAGCACTGACCCAATAGATGCTTTTAATCCCTTCAGAAACCTTGCAGCCTTTTCTTCAGTTGACCTCATATGCCTAGGGGCAAAATAGAACAAGCTTTCAAATTGTTGTTGATACTCAAGGATAATCTTATTCCCTTGAGTCAAGGCCATGAATTCCTTCTCTTTACGGCCTCTGAAGCTACGAGGGTAATGGTTGGCCAAAAACAACTCCTTGAACTGCTCCCATGTGGGTTCTGGATGTGCGGCAAACAATATAGGCTTAGAGGCTTGCCACCAAGAGTTGGCTTCATTCTTGAGTTGCAGCCCTGCACAAATAAGCTTCTGTGCCTTAGTGCACTCAACTACCTCAAAGATCTTTTCCAGCTCTTGGATCCACTGGTCCGGCTCTTGAGGATCACTCTCCACCTTAGAGAATACAGGTGGCAAGTTCCTCTTGAAAGATTCCACTACCCTTGTCGTATTATTCGTCGATGGATAATTAGGTGCATATGCCGGATAGTAAGGGCACGGAGGGGGCACCATATATGGAGGAGTGCTGAGTGGCGGAATTTGAGGTGTGCCTCTGTCTTGTGATCCCATACCAGACCCTACAGGTGGGTCTTGTGGAGTAATTATCCGAGGATGTTGACCGGGTTGAAGAAGGTCAAAATGTTGCTGTATAGCAACCATAAATGCCTGCTACTGCTGGAGCATTTGTTGCTAGAAGGCTTGCTGTGACTACTGAACTATGGTCGCAACATCACCCAGAGTGATGACAGGTGGAGGATCCGGAAGTGTGGTCAAAGGTGGGTCCCTTTGAGCCACATCCTAGTTAGGGGTTTCTTGAGGTTGTGGAAGTGGGGTTTGCCCCACAGAGCGGGACCTTCGAGGGTTTGGTGGTCGACCGATAGGACGAGGACCACGTGAGGTTCCTCGAGCATTGCTATCGGATTTAGTGCGTACTATCGTGTCCTTGCACCTGGTTTATATCGTACACAAAACATTGGTTAAGTGCCTTAGAATTTACATAAGCACATAATCATATGCCAAAACACATGGTATTGTAGTGTATGACGTTTTGCATCCAGTCACAGCTTAGCCCCGAGAGTACTGTGCTACCGCTTCGACAAGTAGGACGGCGATCCTGCTTGATTTTATTATTATTTTTTTTGTTAATAATGTATTATTATTATCTTATTTATTATTATTATTATTATCATTATTATACATATATATATATATATTTTTTTTTTCTTCCAACAGGCGGGTGACAACCGATGGGCGGCTCGGGTCGGGCTCGTCAGTCCAACCCGAGGCTGAAGATAAAGGGGCTTTTAAGCCTCTTTCAACCCTCATTTCTCCCATTTTCTACCTTGGCTCAACTCAGGTTAGAGGGTTACTTGGCACATCCACTCACGATTTCACTCAACAATTCCACGGATTTTGGAAGATCCAAGTGCCTTTCACTCTCAAGTAAGTCTCTTCTCCATTTCTCTTCTTGAAACATATATTTTGGGTGTTGAATCCATTTATACTTCCCAAAACTTGATTTTTTTCATGTTTCTTTCCATAGAATAATCATTCCATGAGAATATGATGCTTCCTTTGTGACTCATTCATAGCTTTGGGCTTTACTACCCAATCTATGAGAAAAAATCCCAAACCGTGCCCTAATTTCTCCAATTTGGGTTTTTCTTCTATCTCTACCCTTTTCTCCCCAGCTAACAACTCAAATGGGATTTCTAATCCTTGATTTGCACTTACATTGTTGGAAAGATCATGGAAACTTGTATATGCTTGCAATCACATCTCTTTTCTATGAAAATCCATCTCTTTTGTGTTAGGTTTCTTGAAAATTTTTTTTTGGGGTTTCTATGATTCTCTTCACTTCATTCCATACTTGTGAACAACTTTGAATCACTTATCATTAATTGTTGGTGGAATGATATTTGACTTACACTTTGAATCCATACTTGTGAACAATTTTGAATCTCTCTCATTCCTTGCACCTCAATGTTATAATAGAATTTTTTTTTTTTTTTGCATATTCTTGATTGTATAATGATTGGTATTACTATCATTGACATGTAAGCTTCAAGTTCTACACTTTTATGGGATTTTCATTCTCTTGGATTGAACTTGCACATTGAAATTGGGGTTTTCCATCATTTGACACTAATTACTCCACTTGAGGAAATTCTTATGAGGCTTTCCATCACTTCTCACTTGCCATGCTTTATACTCCTTTGTTACTCTTCTATTTTGGAATATGCTAGTGGATGCCATGTTTGGGGATTTCCTCCTATTCATTTATTCATGGCTTAACCACCCCTCTTTTTATAATGATCCACGTTATGTATTTAGGTGCATTACATGTGCTTGCTCACCCACCTGTTTACGTCCTTTGTCATGCAACATTCTTACTTATCATTATTTCTTCTCTTTTCTTACTAGGATGTTTTCTCTCAAGGGTAAGGAACCCGCATTCTCTTCCAATAGACGTAGGGCCACAACTTCAAAACGGAAGGGTGTAGGGACTAGTTCCCCACGCTTCGTACAAGGCAACAAGGACATGCCCCCATAGATCCTCTAGACTATGATGAGGGACTCTTCCGGAGTTTGAGGGCAGAAACGAATTGGCAGACCTTTCTAAAGAAGTCTGTGATGATAGAGAAAACCGTGGTAACTTGTGATTTCAACAAGATTCAACTGCAAGAGAGGTTTACTGCACTGGGTTGGCAGTCCATCCTTAACATTGACCGCTCATGCTATGAATACTTGATTCGAAGATTTTATTGTAATTTAGAGGTCTCTTACCAGTATGGGGAGTACTCAATCACCAGCATAGTAAAGGGGGTGAACATTCGTTTGACTGTGGACACTCTTGCCAGTATTTTAGATATGTCATCAATTCTATAGCCCCCCACGGAGTAAGCCCGTGGGTCCATCTTTAAGTTTAGAGATGCAGGACTACATTTACGAGACCATTAGTGGCTGCAAGGTGCATTCGGATTCTGAGACGACATTCAACCCGGAGGCTCATGTATTTGCTTGCTTAGTTCAGTTTAATTTGCTCCCTAGAGGAGGTCATAGGAACCAAGTGGGCTTCATGGCAGCCTACATAGCCTTTTGCATCTACAAGGCCTTGGAGGGAGGTGCCGAGCATTTATACTTGCCCTACATTATACTTAAGACTATGGAGCATCATGCCACACATCCTGAGGATGGAGGTTTCCCATATGGTAGGACCCTCACTAGGGTTTTCGAGTTCTTTGGGGTGGATTTGAGTGATGAGGAGGGAAAGACCCCAACGGACAAATTTAGCAAGGAAAACCTACGTAGGATGGGTCTCCAAGCTCTTATGGATGTACCTCAGAGGGCAGGAGCTCAAGGAGGTAGGGACAGGGGGAATGTCCACAGGGAGGTTGTCCACATGGAGAAAGAGGAGAATAGTGAGGAGGATTAAGATTATGTTCCTCAATTCGAGGAGGAGGACTTTCTAGACGAGGATATCCTCGAGGAGGTGCCTCTTGATTCGAGAGATGTTGATCCTGACTTTAGTAGGGCTGCAGACCTACAGCATAGAGCCTCACCACCTAAGAGTGACACATTTGACTTTGAGAGCATGATGACCAGCATGAGGGCCTTAAAAGATGGGCAAGATCAGCTTTTGAGAAGACTAGATGAGAGTGCTTCTAGAGAGAAAAATATCTTAGACATGCAGGCTACATTAGAGAATTTCTTCCTAAGATTGAGCGAGGATTTAGACACAATGGTCAATGCCATTTCAACGGACTTTACCCGACTCCGGGGGGATGTGCAACTAGTGAATGTGAGGTTTGATTACTACGATCGCAGCTTAAATTTAAATCGAGGCCTAGGAGGGATGGAGTAGTAGAGCTAGATGATGATGAGGGTCTCTAAGGACTTAGCTTGCCTATCCTAATCAGCTTTTGCTTGTCTCTATTGTTTATGTGTTTATGGTGGACTATATATATATTTTTTCTTTTTGTACTTTTCTCTGTAATTTGGACTTGCTAATATGGTGTTCTGATGTTGTTGGTGACTTTTAATTAGTTTTGTATGCTTGATAAACTTATTGTAATTTGGTTGTAACAACGTTAGTTAGCCTTTGTTGATTATGCTTATTCATATATGTAGTTAGAAAATCTTGTTTTAGCGTTGTTATGCTGTCAAAATTTTGTTAAATCCGTACTCGATGGGTTATGAAATCAAATAACTAATCTTTTATTTACTCTAAGCAAACTTTCTCTAATGTATGCCATGAATGCAATAATTAAATGCATCCCTTCTTTTTTTTTGTATTTTTTTTTTAATATTTACCTAATCTCATTTCCTATTATAGATTCTATGGGTTTATATGGTATGCTATGAGTGGATAGAGCATCACGCTCTAATACCACCGGTGTCACACCCCATTCACACAGAATCGAACTGGTAACCGAGTTAACTCCGATTAACCCAAACCTGTCAGGATCATCTAATACAGTACCCCACCATAGCATACTCACATCTAAGATAAGTGTTCAAAAATTCAGTGGAAGACTTAAATTACCTGTAAATATCCTCAATATACTTGATACCCAAATTGTAGTATATAGCTAAGTACATGTGGGCCCGCAGGCATGATATTTACACAAAAAGAATAACAATTTACGTATCAAGTACACAAAAGGGAAGGTCATCAAAAGAATAAAAAATAAAATCATGTACGGTGTCATTACTGTTGTCCCGTAGCACAACGCTCGCACATGTACTCATGATCTTTAGGTGGGTGACCTGCAAAATCATTTAAAAGAGGTGTTCACGTGGGGTGAGCTCACTAGCTCAGTAAGTGAAATGAAAGATCACACAAACAGCCACATCTATATGCACTATATGCTATGCAATTCATTTTGAATCTTATCCACCTAAACAACATTACTAAGTCTTAGGTTATGTGCTACGTACAACCACAGTGCGCGTATGCCCTGGGTACGAGCCGTGAAGTCCATCCCGCGATACGCCCGTAGGGTTGTCAGAGAAGGCCCACCGTGAGTACTCAGAAAAGTAAAGCATGCCGACTACCGGTTCTCAATATAAAAGTAAATGACAGAAAAGTAAAGGTGCTGATCCCAGCAATTTAAAAGTAGTACGATTGGCCCTCTTGAATATACCACTGAGGTTGTCGACTGTCCTAATGACCAACTGGGCGTATGTTTAACTGCCACAGTGACTAGACAACCGCGATCACTGCTTCCCCCAAGTGATAACTCAACACCTCAACCCCTGTTGGGAAGGGTCGTAGCATAGGGAATGATAATCCTAAACCGCATGCTCCTATATGACAAAGTACGATTACATAGTGCCACCGCGTCCCATACCATGGGCCACCAATACACTCGTTTCCAAGCCGACTACGACGTCTAGTCTAATAATGCATCATGCACAGTAATCCAACCGTTCATCACATAAGCACATCAATCATTTAGCATTAATAATGTAAAACACAACAAACATATCATAAATCATTTGTTTAGAATGCACAAGCAATGCGTGCGAACGGCATACGAGGATGACTAATCTACACATAATTTGCATGATGACATGGCTAGTCTAGATATAATTTAATGATGCAAAAACAAGCCTAAAATAAATTCAAATCTCCTCTTTCCACTTACTTGTCGGGTACAAAGCTCACGTTCGATACGGGTGAGATCTAGCGTGAGAAATGTAAATTCTAGTGGAACCTATCATAAGCGAATGAGGTTAGCATTTCACCACCTTGGAGTCTAAACTAATGATGTTTGATGTTTAAAATTATAAAAGAAGGTTATCCGCCCATTTTGGGCCCATTCGGGCTCAAAAATCCAACTGGTGGGCCAGACAGCCCACCTGTCTTCGCCCACCGGTCTTCACAGGCGGGTCGGATAGCCCGCCGGTTCAACCGGTGGGCTCCCTCAGGTGGACAAGTTCGTCCGTCGGTCTTCGCCCACCTGTGGGAACTGAGGTGCTGCCCCAACAGGCGGGAGGCTTCGTCCACCTGTGGGGGCGAAAACTAGTTTTCTCCTTTGAAACATTCTTCAACATTGGGAAAACCAAATGGGGTTGTTCCAATCACATTTTCCACACATCTAAGGTCTTATAAGATGATTCTAACCTAGATCTATGTTAGATTTAAGGATTGAAAAGCATTCTTACCTTCTTTGCTCAAGAACTCTTCCAAAACCCCAAAATCAGCTCTTAATTCAAGAAATCACCAATGCTTCTCAAATCTTGTAAACACTTCTTTAAACCTTCAAAATCAACACATAGACCATCTATTAAACCTTAGATTCATCATCTCAAGTGGGATTAACAAGATTTCAAGGAACTCTACCCAAATCAAGGGTTCCACTTGGGGTTTGGTGAAAGTTTAAGAACTATAGCTTTCGCTCACCTCAAATTGTAGGTCTCGTGTTGGGGATCACTTTTCCAGTGCCGGAATGAGAAGACCAAACCTCGGCGTCGCTTAAAATCATTTCTTCCTCTTTTTCCTTTCCTTCCTTCTTCTTCGTTCTCTTTTCTTCCTTTCTTTTCTCTCTCTTCTTTACTCTTCTCACCAACACTTAAATGCTTTAAATGAAAAAAAAAAAGACACAATAAGTACTATTTATACTAGAGAATATCTAGTAGCCACATGGGTGGGTCACACAGGTGGGCGGGTTCGCCCGCCTATGATCGCCCACCTGTTGGTCAAAACTTAGCCAAACAATTGAGATTTCGATGGAATTCGACTCTCGACATGTATCTCACTCTCGGTATGAGAAATATAATACGTATACACTTTAAGATACGGCTACATACCAGCATTACCCGTACATGGCCTTATGATACATGCATGTACACGGCTTGGGTACACCCGTCTCCTTTGGCACTGACTCGGACTTATCTGGCCAACTTGTGTTCAAAGTCACCTTTGCCATCATGGTCCGTAGGGAAACTACCTTAACCCTCTCTGGTTCGGGTCTTGCATGGTTAAATCGGGTCAACCGTGTAAGTAAACCAGGTTTTAAAAGTAGGGTATTACATTATGGGTCTAGTATGCATTATGAGATCGGATTCTTTTCTATTTTATTGTTTTATAATGTGATTTAGAGTTGGAATATATTTGGAGAATGCATATCAAACACAAATAAACCAATTAAGATCAACCCATTGGTTATGAAGTGGTACAGTCTTAGTCTGGGTTTTAAAGTTTGGTAAATAATCTGTCAGCCATCGATGGATCCCAATTCCCCTTCCTTTGAAAGGGATTTAGAAAGCCATCTATTTTGATGTTATTTCTAGACTTAGATCTTTGTATACCGGCCGGTTTGTGACATCCCAAGGAATAAGCACATTATTGTCTCCTCGGGCCTCTGTGTCACTACCTCCCCCCCCCCCAAATTAATCGATGTTCCCTTAGGCTAGATTGTTAGGGGCTTTGCCCCTTTTGGGCACCTTGGTTTTGCTCCTTTTTGGTCTCCCCCCCTTCCCTCTCACATTTTTTTCCCTTGTATATTCTTTCTCTTCTTGACAATGAATTATTTATTCATCAAAAACAAAAAAAAAATCTCCCCTCCAGTCCAACGGAATAAATCCAAATACAAAATAATTGTTCAGATAGACCAATTAACCAAGGCAGAGACCAACTGACCATTTAATTAATGGTTTCAATCTGTCTGTTGAGAACTAATCTATCTGGGTTACCAGGCTAGGGTTTTACATCAGGATCCTCTCCAATGCTCCAATGTGCATTGGGTGGACTTGGGGATGCGTGCCGTTGGGACGCTTGGTGCATTGGAGAGGATCTGGATCCAGGTCGTACAGCTAAACCTGAACTGGTTAAATTGGACTGAACCAACCTGAAATGAAACAAAGTGTATTGGATATTTGGATCGGCTTCAGATTGAGATATTGTGAAACCATACCTAAACTGATAAGAAAACAATACCAACTCAAAAAAAAAACACTGTTTTTTCAGAAGTATATTTATATGGAAAATGGAACCCAATATCAAATTGATAAGAGAAACCAAAATCATATTGAACCGAAACTAAATGTTCCCTTATTGATTTGATTTCAGATTCACCCATTTACACACTGAAACCAATGAAACTGAGCCAAACCAGCCGCTTGACACCCCTAGTTAGATTGACCAAACATGTAAGCACCAACCAATTGAAACCCCTAATATGGCATTGGATGCCATAGAGGGGTAAAAGTTTCTAGACATTATCTGCAATGACAAGTCTTGTCTTGGTAAGAAAAATGCTTAGCATCCAATTCATGAAGATATTTGACATTGAGTTGAACCGGACATTGTATTTAAAAAAAAAGTTACATCAAAGAATTAAATACTCATTTCAACTATTTTCAAGGATATGCATAATATTTCAAGTTTCGGCTATATCCCTAGTTGGAGACAAAGAACATGGAACATTTCCTCGAGATCCACTTGACAATGATATAAAAGGTGGCTATCTTTATAGACACAAATAAAGCATAGGTTAATCTGTAACTATTACAGCACCGCTGGATAGAGTCTTGACTCTCGTGTAGTTCCATGAGTAATAAATTGTTGGCTCATAAAATTCCGGAGCCATTTAGAGTTAAAAGAGTGAAAATTATCTGCATCTGTTGCACTAGTACAGTGAGCATCAGGTGGTAAAAGCCCTTGGGGTGCGTGTTCAGATGCTCTCAACCAGCTGATACCCACTGTTCATTGTAGAAGATGTGTGACCAAAGAGTGTGAAAATCGTTTGGAGCTGAATTCTTCTTCCTCACCCTCAAAGATAAAGTTTATTTGAACTTCAAACAAACAACTAATAAAAAAAGAGGGTTCCGTGGAGAAAGTCTTGCCAGTACTAAGTCATTCATTTGGGATTTAGTGAAGTTAGTAAAGAAACTCGTTCCTAAACCATTATGTATGCTATTGTTCCAGCCAAAAAGAGACATTAAAGGAAGGATCAAGAACGCCATAAATCTTAGGAGCTAGATCAGCTCCTGTTGAACAAGTAAGATTTTTTTTTCCCCCTTTTTTTGGTAAAAATGATCAAGCAAGAATTGCCTCAACAAAATGGATGGAATTGGACCTAAAAAATTCATTCAGGTTTGTTATAAATTGGTATCAATGGGGACATAAAGATAAGAGTAGGGGTGCAATAGAGTCGGGTTGGGCTGGGCTTCTTAAAACCCTAGCCCAACCCTGAGTCCCCTTAACTGGGCTCAAACCTGTCCTGAACTTGACTTAGGGCTACAAAACTTCAACCCAGGCCAAACCCTTCAGGGTTCAACCCAACCCTTATCTGCCCAGATTGGCCTTGATTTTTCAGGGTTGGGCCGGGATGACCCTGACCCTGATTGACCCTGGTTTGCCATCAAGGGCCAGGTATACCCTGATCCTAACCATGCAAAATATGAAATAAATAAAAAAATAAAAAGTATTCATAATAAAAAGGTGATAAGAAAAAAACACAAAGTCACCAATGACTTGTCATGAGGAGAACATCCTAAAGCAAACATTCAAACAATACAAATAACTCCAACTATTATGGTAAACAAAGAGGAGATCGTCCTAAGAAAGTAAATAATCCAAAAAATTGCAATTCTTTGTCATGATAAACAAAGAGATCATCTTAATAAGGCAAACAATCCGAATATCTCAAAAGTCTTGTCATGTTAAATAAAGAGGAGAACATCATCAGAAAACAAAAAATCCAACGTCAACATTAGGAGCAAAAACTAGGGCAAGGTCAGGCCAAAATTAGGGCAAAAAATCAGGGTAAAAAAAAATCAGAGTTGGGTTCAAGGCGAGGTTCAAGGCGGGTTGGGTGGGCCAAAGACATCAACCCTTACCCACCCTTACCCTGACTCAGGGTTGGGCTGGCCCTTAAGGCCAAAATTTTTGGGTCGATACTTGTACGGGATCAGGGTGGACCAAGGGTGGATTTGGGCAATCAGGGCCAAACTTGCACCCCCAGATAAGAGAGTTAACTATAAAGAAATGATAGGTTAAAATCATGTTGTTCATTGGGAATTGAAGAGGAGAGAATGAGCAGACATCGAATGCATACACAGAGTAAATGCAACATAGTTGAGGTCAACAATACATAGATCAAATTTCCACTCCACAGGATGATGAAACTATGATAATAAACCTTTGGAAAGAGGAGAATAACAGAAAGACTTAACAAATATACAATGTAGTATTGGCGTGTGGTACTTCCATCTTCCTTGCAACATTCACTTCATTGCTACCAGTATGTGCCTCTTGGTCCACTGGTTATCTAGTCCGGTAACACCTTAACTGACGAGTTGCATAGAGGACAATCAAGGCATCACATTGGCACTCACTAGATAGGGGCATATCCATGGTTTTAAGTATCGGTGCGTATCGTGCCGTATCGGCCGATACGTATCCGTATCGGTAGGCATCGGCACGATACATACCGATACGTATCTTGAAAATTTTAAAACCCTTATGTATCGATACGTATCCTACGATACGCACCGATACACCACCGATACACACCGATACTCACCGATACGTATCGATACTCTATGAAAAATTCAAAATTGAAGTGAAATGTACGTTTCGGTATGTATCGATACGTATCGGTATGTATCGACCGATACACCCCGATACGTACCAATACGGTCATAAAATGGTCAAAATGGGTAATTTTTTAGAAAAACATAATTTTTTGAGGTGTTTTTGTTCCAAAGTTGCTGCCAACCATTTTTCTCTCTAACTAAAGTGGAAATCAAGGTTGGGAACAAAGATTTTATATTTATGGGACAATTACAAACCTTGAATTCTTAGTACGATACTCTCAATTTACTGTTTATGCATAATACATGTTATATATAACTTTTTTTAACTATTTTTTTATGCAAATGTGTATAAAAAAGTGTTTCCTATACATTTATGTACGTATCTTTAGCGTATCTTAGCGTATCTCCGATACGATACGATACCCTCCGATACGTATCTTAATTTTGGCCGACCGATACGATGACCGATACCGATACTTTAATCCTTGGGCATATCAGATGTATATTTTGTACGAATTGTCCTACCCTTTTCTTATCATGTCACATAACATTAGAAATGAATATCAAAACAGATGAGTGTCAGGGATTCCAATACTATCTGCAACGTCAAGTATTGTTACAGGTGAGAAAAGCATTACATTTTACCAAAAGAAAAGCATTACATTATAGCACTGAAACTTCTTTACAGATCAGCAGACAGATTTCAAATTATCAGCCATATCCCTAGGTATTACCAATCCCCTCCCCCACCCCCCCCCCCCCCCCCCAAAAAAAAGTCTAAGCAATAGCTTGACGCACGTATGGTTGGTTGTCTGGTGATTGTGAACCATCAATATTACCTTCTTCAACCATCACCAATGAATTCTTACAAGGAAGCAAAAAATTTCATCCAGTACATAACATCTTATTGCCCAGATGTTCAGACATGTTTAAGTCTTCCGAGTCTGAAATAATATGAGGTTCAAA
Organism: Macadamia integrifolia; assembly: GCF_013358625.1. Taxonomy (NCBI): domain Eukaryota; kingdom Viridiplantae; phylum Streptophyta; class Magnoliopsida; order Proteales; family Proteaceae; genus Macadamia; species Macadamia integrifolia. The sequence goes on from NW_024868056.1 coordinate 120,032, forward strand.
AATGGTGTCACAGGGTGGTCTCTGCTTCATGTCTACATCACTTCCTAGCATCAAGCCAGGAGAACTGGTCCCAGATATTCTCCTACTGCGGCGCAATCCTACAACTTCAGTTAAACCATTTCGTTTCTGAGAATTCCGTTTCACACCATTTCCAGGGCCAAGTTTTTTGCTTTCCTTCTCAGATGTGCCTAAGTTGTCACCAATGTCATCATCGTCAACCTCATTCTTGCTATCATAATCGTCATCGCTTTCACTGCTACCATTACCAGTTCCTATGAGCCGAATCTCATCAGTGACACTTCCTTCAGGATCACTGCCAATTTCCTGCTCATGCCTTTTATCCCCAGTGGGATCTCCCCTAATCATAAATCAATTCCACAATAAGTTACAAGACTTTTGTAACAAATAAAAGATGGAAAATACTATTTTTAGAGCAAGGGACACCAAATAAGCCACAATTGAAAGGGGAGGGGAGGAGGGGGGGGGGGGGGGGGGGGGGGGGGGGGGGGGCGTAGATGAAATAACAATGGATGCATCAAGGAAACAGCAATAACTCTGTTCCAATGGTGTTGATTTTTAAAATGCTCGTGGATGAGAACCGTGGCAAGAACTCATTGAGACTCGGAAAATTTGCTGTCCAACAGAATGCTTGAAAGATAAGATTCCAAGTAACCAAGACAATTGGAGACATTCAGAAGGGTTGAAAGATAAGATTCCAAGTAACCGACAAAACATTAAAGAAATTTTTTTTTTATTCAAAACACTTGCTGCCTCGCTTGATAAAGACATTTGAAAGGTCAACAGAGTTTCAAAACAGCGAATACCTTAGGGCCCATTTGTTTTCAGGGGTTTCAGTGGAGGTGAGAATGAAATGGGTGGGAGAGTTGTTAAGACTTTCCCAAAAACACATGGGAAAGAAAAGTGTTTGGTTGGCAGTGGTTGAAAGATCCCAGACAACCTCTGCAACTCAAGTTTTCCTTATCTGCTGACATGTTCTCCACCCCACCCTTTCCTAAGTCCCTCCAAATTGGTAGGACTACACCGTTCAGGGAATCTTGCAACAGCTCTATTTGCTCCTATCCTGCCAAGATTTCTGCTCCAGTAGAACTCCGCCTAATCTCTGGCTATGCTGCCTAGAAAAGCAAAATAGGGAGGAGAGCTCTTCCCAACAACAACATAGGGATTAACAGCTAAGCAAATCGGGCAACAGAAGATGATAGGGCCAATCACCACCACAAGGGAAGGAACATTCTGGTCATTCACCCCATCTGGTTGGAATGAACCTTCCCAGCCAACCAAACAAGGCGTTGGAATGCTACAGTAAGTTTCCTCCTGCTTTACCATTCTGGTCATTCACCCCATCAGCATGTGGAGCCCATCTCCACAACTATCCCACCCCACACTCCCCTCTATCCAAACAGGAGGCCCTAAGAGACCAAGAACATCTCTTCATATCTCAATAGGTTGGAACGAAATTCAGGCAAAGAAGCCAAAGGAATCAAATTTATGTAGAATTTCCGATCATAAGAAAAGTGTTACTTCGATTAAATTACAATTCTGCAATTTAAAGGGTTAATTACTTTTAAAAAGTCAAAAGGGTTCCAGAATAGCGAACTCCTAAAGAGACCAAGAATATCGCTTCATCCAAAAGGTTGGAAGGGAACTCCAGAAAATAAGCCAAAGGAAATGAATTGCTACAGAATTTGCAATTTTAAGCAGAGCTTTTACTTGGATAAAATTACAGTTTTCCATGGTCAAAGGTTAGGCATTTATAGTTTTACTAGCTTTTTCTAAGAAAAATCTCATCTTAGATTTGTGGGGCTTCGCATCTACCGTGCTAGCTTTGAAGTCCAACAGAGGGCAGTAGTAAGATTTCTTTCGGTTTTCTACATAAATGAGGAGCAACCACAACATCTAACAAGAAAGCAGAGTCACTTTATACTCCGAATAAATTTTTTGAAAAAAAATTTAAAATAATATATATATATATATATAATTTCTGCCCAAAAAATGTCACACTGGAAAGGGGAAGGAAAATAGAAAAGCCATTGCGAGTGGCTGCTTGTAAATTGAAAAGCAAAGAGAACAGTAAAATGGAGAGGAGCAACGAAGGGTCTTACTTTATCACCTCTAGAGCCTCGTCAATAGACCTGTCATATTCATCTGTAGATCAACCAAATTTAAGGTTAGCTTCTTCGGAAAAGTAAAAATGAAATTAACAAAACAGGGAAAAGGGGGGGTGGTCAATGCGAGAAACAAAAAATGGAAGCAAAGAAACATAAACAAAAAAAATAAAAATTAAATACTCTATATTTCTGTTCTTTATATTATCCTAATTTACTTCCAATTGAAGATTGACTGCTTCATACAATTATTTCACATCAGTTCATATCAGTAGAAGTTTTCCTAAAAATGGCCTCCAATATCATGCCTGTTAAAACAGTTGACTGATAACAAATACAGCTATATTTTGTTGGTTAACAACACTGGGAATCAAGACTTGATCTTTATCATGGTCTAAAGTATCGGTATGTATCGTAACATATTGGCCGATATGTATCAGTATCAGCTCTTACCAATATGATACTATCGACACGATACATGAAAATTTGAAAATCCTTTTGTATCGATATGTATCCTACGATACAACCGATACGCACTGATACGATACGATACGATACGATACGCACCGATACTCTATAAAAAATTAAAAATCGAGGTGAAATGTACATTTTGGTATGTATTGGTGTGTATCGATATGTATCCTTATGTATTGACCGATATATACCGATACGGTATGATATGTATCGATACAGTGCGCTACAGTCATCTAATGGCCAAGATGGGTCATTTTTTAAGCAAAACAATTTTTGAGGGGTTTTTGTTCCAAAGTAGCTGCCAATCATTTTTCTCTCTAACTAAATCAAGGTTGGGAACAAAGATTTTACATTTATGAGACAAGAACAAACCTTGAATTCTTAATGCGAGACTCTCAATTTAGTGTTTATGCATAATACGTATTATATATAGCTTTTTTTAACTTCTCTTCTTATGCAAAAGTGTTTATGCATAATACATGTTATCCATTTATGTGTGTATCTTAGCATATCTCTGATACGATACGATACCCTCTTATATATATATATATATATCTTAATTTTGGCCAACCGATACGGCAACCGATACTGATACTTTAATCCTTGATCTTTACTTAGTACAGATCATCTCCCCACCCCCCAAAAAAAAGTTTGAGACCCCATGTATAATAAGCAAGTGCACATGCAATACATAAAAATTTAGTGCTCAGACAACCATCTGGCATAAAAAATTTCCTTGTTAGGGCACGTGACATGACAATTGATTACAACAGAGATTTTCCGGTCCTTGAGATATGCAGCACAAAGAGAAATTTTTTATTTACTTTAGTTCAAAAAAAAATCCCATAGACATAGTGAGGTATAGTCCAAACTACAGTGGCACTCAACACTAAAAACAGTCCAGGCTCTCTGGTAACAGCTGCTCAACCAAGATAGGCTCTCAACTTTTGTTCATGGTCCTCGCCACTCTATAAAAAATCCCTCAAGAAAACTTTCTCTTATAAAGCTGATTTGACCCTAAAAACTTTCTTCTATAAATAAGCTGATGTAAGACAAAAGAGGGTAAAAACATTAGTTAACGGACAAGACAAACTGGCCAAATTACAGAACACACAATGACAGCAGCTTCTCCACATTTTACCATCCTGATGACAATATTTATAAATGTCATGAACAGTAGGCAGGATTAGTGTTTTGGCAGTTGTTATGGGAGGGCTAGTGTCATCAAACCTAAAGAAATAGAATTTATGGATAAACACAGTAAATGTAAGTGATTGAAAGATGTAGCCACTTCCATACAATCTCCTCGAAATCTTCTAAAACAAACAATAAACACCAAAATAGAAACTAACTTCTTAATACCGTATAGGACTCAAATCCCTAATAAACAGCGTTTATAGGATTGTCCCATTATAGTAGTAAACCCAAAAATATTAAGTCCATAATCCATGTAAACCATTAGGCACTCAATTAAGCCTAACTTAAACAAAACTTAAGCCATAGGTCAATTGGACCCAATAAACTAACAATAACTCAACCATATTCCAACTAAACGGAGTTGGCTACATGGATCCTTACCATCCAACAACTAAACCCTAACATCTTTTTTTTTTAGAACCACTTTCTAATTTTCCATGATTCTAACTTTATCCTAGAAAAGTCCCTCTTCAAAATTATTTACACTTTTGTCCTAGATTCTATTATACCTTTAAAAAAGAGTACAAACAACAACTCAGCATTATCTCAACTAAATGGGGTCGGCTACATAGATCATTGCCCTCCAACCAGACCTATTTGTGATCATGCTTAATACAAGGCCTAAGCTATGCATGTCTTTCCTTACCGCTTATCTCAGAGTCATCTTAGGTCTGCCCTTGGCTCTTTTAGCTCCTCCAATGTGAATCAAATCACTCCTCCATAGTGGAGTGTCTAAAGGCCCCTATTGTACATGGCTATGTTACCTTAAACAACTTTCTCACAGCTTATCATGTATAAGAGCTACTTCCCAAATCAGCTATAATTTGATCATTTCTTACTTCATCCTTCCTATTTTTACCACACATCTATCTCAACATCCTCATCTTAGCTACATTGAATTTATCTACATGATGTTTCTTAATTGCCCAACACTATGTGCCACAAACATTGCCTATCGATGTTTGTCCTGTAAAGTTTTATTTTTCAAGTTTGTAATGAAACAGTCAGAAACCAGTATCTGCATAGTAAAGAGGGAAAATGATGGAAGAGAGGATGTGTTGGACCACGATAGACTCAACTTGTATTATCATGGTTTGTCCATGTTTACCAAAGCCAACTACTCTTAATAGGAATCCTACTAAGAGTCTATGTCGAATTGCAAGATGAGAAAAACTAAGTAAACTAACAAAGCCAACCTATAGCACGATAGGGACACTCACCCAATCATGAGTAATTGTTACACCTAATGTGCACCACACTCCCCCCTCAAGCTGGAGTGTATAAATCAAAAGGCTCCAGCTGAGAACAACAAGAATAAACACTAAAAGCAGAACTAGTCTTGAACATAGATGTCGGTAAGCACAGAGAACTTCATCCTAGTAGTAATATCAACTCAGCACACCAATAATCAGCAGCAATAATAGACGACAACTTCGTGTTGAATAAAACCAGCCAGCAATGAACAAAATATGTAGAAGAGAACGCCAACTGCAATAAAAAAAAATATCATAGCAGCAACATCATAAGCCCTTCCTAAGGAAGGCAGGTAGAGTAAGTAGTAATTTCTAAGAGTGTCAATTTGGCCCAGCCAACCCGAGTCCGCCTTGAACTCGGGCAGTGCCTGGGCTGAGATTTTCAGCCCATAAGGTGGGATTGGGCTAGGATTTTTAGCCCGTATCTTAATACTCCCCCCTCTATATCACCTTTTTATTTATAGTTGAGCTCAAATACCTAAAAAATTACTTAACAGAATCTCACTCTCATCAATTTTCACCAACTCAACCTCATCCTAGTGTAACTAAAGTTACACACCATATACTTTGTATTCGTTTTACTTATCTTAAGAACGTTTGATTCCAAGGTTGATCTGCATAACTCCAACTTGGCTTTAATCCTTGCTTTTGTCTCATCCACCAAAACAATGGCATCAGAAAAAGCTAAACACTAAAAACCCCCATTTTGAATGTCGTTGATTTAATCATCCATGATAAGAGCAAACAAATATGGGCTTAAAGTTTATCCTTGATGTAACCCAATTGTAATCGAGATTTCACTACCCTAACACCCTAAAGTTCTTACACTATCACCACACCATCATGGATATCTTAATTATATCAACATATTTACTTAAAACACTTCTCTTCTCTAGTACTTACCAGATTTAACTCTCTAGGGACTCTATCATAAGCTTTTTCTAGATAAATAAAGACCATATGGAGATCCTTCTTGTAATCTCTAAATCCTTCCACGAGTCTCCTAAGTGATGGCAAAATAGTAATAAATTAATACCACATAATGCAATCAGGGGTTCCAGTAGCTTCTGTCATGGTCTTGTGGATCTTTCTACCATAAAACCAAATTGGTCTTTCATAGTAGTAGTTTCAATTACTCTCCTATAACTTCATAATATGACATCAGTTTTATGCCTCTATAGTTATTACAACTCTGATTATCACCTTTATTTTTATAAATCGGAACCACAAAGCTTTTCCTCCATTCTTTTAGCATTTTCCTTATGCTCATACTCTTATTAAATAGCTTGGTTAGGCAATATAAACCACATAATCCTAAGCTCTTCCATACTTCTATTGGGACCCCATTTGAATCAAGTGCCTTACCTACTTTCATCATCCTTCAAACTTCTTTTACTTCAAGCACCCTAATATTTTTTTATATATATCTAAGACATATGGTGTCTTGATGAGTTGTAAAAATAATTTTCCATCACTCCTTAATGTCCAAATCACTTGCTAATGCTTTAATGCTTTATCATGATATCATCCTCACTTTTAATGCATCTAATATGGTCAAAATATCTACTCTTCCTTTCCCTCATTTTTGGCTATCTTATAGATAGCTATTTCCCTATCCATTGTGCTCAAATTATTATAGAGATCCTCATATTTCTTCAGCCTTGCTTTCCCATAATATTTTTACCTTCATTTCTAGCAACTTTATAACATTTTAAATCCTCTACATCCTTTAGCCTTAATGCCTACTTCAAAAACATCATCCCACCACCAAGTCTCCCTAGATGAATGACGTTTTCATTTTGATTTTCCTAGGACATAATTAGCATCCTTCTTAATACAAGTAGTCATCACATTCCACATAGTATTAGTGTTTCCATCAAAGTCCCACCTTCCTTCTTTGGTGTCGACTGCCTACCTGACGCATCAACCTCCTTTATCTGGACTAGGGAGCAGTAGCAAAAACACTGGTGGAGTTTAGACCCAATAAACTAAACCAAACCCAAAACAACAGGCCCATCTTCCCTTGTTACTGGAATTCTGCATCATAAGGACTTCCTCCAAAGTGTACTTTTCTATCCTCAAAGAGATTTTGATTATTTTTAAGTCGTTAACACAGTGAAAAATCACTATCCAAATTATTCAAACCTTGTGCCACCTACCATTTATCACTTACTCCTCAATTTGGAATAACCACATGGGCACATAAGTTTGAAGAGTGATCGTAACAGAATATAGGTCGGCCCTAGGTGAGAATAAACATAACAAGAAGCGATGAAATTCAAGTTTATACACTTTTAGGTTATCAAATCATTTTTATAACTCATAACCAGATCATGCAATGCATAAAACAAATAAAATAAGTTGCATCATACCAAATGTGTAATTGACAGGTCTACGAACACGAGAGGTACGAGTATTCATCATTCCAAAAGAATTAAAATGACCACTCTGGAGCAATGCTTTCTCACTTTGTCGTTTCAGTGTCCTTTCTTTCTTCTGTGACGAAGCAGAATAAATAAGTTCCAAAATAAATCCATGCTAATGTCAAAACAATCACACTTCATAACGAATATGATAAGAAAGAAGAAATAAGTTCACAGCCTTTGATGCCGAGAGGAAAATCAAATCCTACTCAGCAAAAAATGCTAACAACAAACCTTTTGGAGCTTTTCCAGAATAGGTAAAATTTCTTTTTCAACTATCTTCCCAACATTAGATTCAACCACAACTTCACTGGAACAGAGTTTATCCTGACAATCCCAGAAAAAAGGTTTAACCAAACACAGGTTAAACCAAAAAAATAGAGGGGATTTTTTTTTTTTTATATGTGGAGGGGGGGGAGGGGGGGAGTAGAAGATACAGAAGAGTTGCCTCACTGATATCTCACGAAATTCATCAAGATTTGTTGCCAGTGTTTCCCATTGAAAACCAGTAGTTGCTGGTGCTAAGTGTCCTTTCTCCTGTGAGCTTTGGTTGTATTCAACATTTTTCACTTCTTTGTATAACCTATAACCAATTACTGAATCTCCATCATACCTAACGAGAATATGGAAGCCTAATTAGTATCGAGATTTTTCATTAAAAGATCTACAAAAAAATCCAAAATATTACCAGTAAGTAGTTCCATTTCCATCTCCATCAATTCTATCTTTACGGAAAGTAGAAAGCTCTCTTCCATCTTTCAGTTCGTCGTTAATATAAGTCAATATATCATCATGCTGTGAATAACAAAATGGTTTTTCACTTTTTACACAGTAGCAATAAACAAAAGATAATATTAATGATATGAAGAATAATACTTAAATAAAAGAAAAGCAATAATCCTCCTACATATAAACAGATTGGATCAGACTCACAGGAAAATACAAAAGGGGGAAAAATGTTAAACTTACAATAAGACGAATTTCACAGAGTGCTTTCAGGATCACCAGACGAACAGTTGGATCAATTTCCTTGTATTTAGATATCTCTTCTCTGCAAAAGCACCAGCAACAGAAACTTTTTGTGTCTCAAGAACTAGAAAACGTAGCACAGAAGTAAAAAGTCACCAGATATGAGAAGTATTGTATACCCATGGGATACAAGGAGTGGAATCCCCCCTTCAGCGACCTACACCAAAATGCTGTTCTAATTAGACAAAAATAGCCCTATTTACAAGAAGAAGGGGGGTGGGGGGCAGAAATCCACACAATGATTTGCTGAAGCAGTGCCTTAGAACACCTACCGTTGACCACCACACTTTAAGTTTCTTACAAAGTTCTGTAACCCAAACATCAGGGTCAGTCAATTTTTTGCTGACAGGTGGTATCCCCTGGAAAATATAGATGTCAAATCAAACAGTATCTATGGGCAGAAGAAACAGGATAACGAACTAACCAAACAACGAAACACAACAAGGAAAGAATAACCAACTAAGAAGTACAAAAATATGGAAACACACATCAATCAACCTTCAAAAGCAAAATGTGGAGCCGAGCGAGAGTGCCGTTGGGCGTAATGAGGGCTGTCTCGATTTCTTCCGCTGAAAACTCCAACTTGCTACCAATGATGGGCTGGAAAACCTGCCAAAGTGATCATCCCAGCATTAAAATACGAACTTCAAAGACAAATCAACATTATAGAAAGCATGTGTTAATTGAATAGATTGGTGTGAGAGGATGGAGAGGAGAAGAAGAAAGCATGATCTTACTTTGAAGAAGTTAAGAACAGAAGCCAATTCCCATCGTTCCCTAAGATGAAGACGAGCAAGCTGTGGTTCCGAAGGATGAAAAACTGAATCCATTGATGATCTTCCAGCCGAAATACCCTCCTCTTCTTCATCGATCACATGAATTGTTGGACTCTCCCTCCCGTGCCTTCTCGCCATTGTTTGAAACCTCAAAAAGTGACAGAAAGTGCAGTTCTTTCCTATGTTGCAGCAAGAATCGTTAACAGTTAACCAGAAGCTTGAGAAGTTGGAGGGAGACGAAACGAGAAAAGGAAAAAATAGCTTCTCCGGAGTTCAGAAAGACGGAGAAAGGACGGAAGTGACAGCTTATATAAATGAAAAATCTCCCGCCTAAAATTGAAACAAGATTTCAACCGGGGTTAACCGCCTAGGGTTGGATTTCAGGATCATCTCTAGCTCTTTTGTGTGTTTTCATTCTCTAATCTCTTTTCCTTCGCTTTTAACCAAACACACTCGTTGAAATGTTGAGTTAAACAGCACAACCAGCAGCCTCTCCAAAGAGTCCAATCGCTCGGCCCAATGGTTGGACCAAGATAGTCATATCATATGTTGGTCAGATGGGCTTATCCTTCAGGGAAAAAAAACGTATGCAATTCAGATCTGGTACAATTCCGTGAAATACCACTTTCAAGGGGTGACACGTGTATTAATACCAATACAATGGTCCAGATCTGATTTAAATGACTCTTCACTGATTTAAGGTTTTATTAGTTGTACCAGATATTGACTATTGTATTGGTATCAATACACTTGTCACCCTCTGAAGGTGGTATTTCACGGAATTGCACCATATCAGAACTGCAGACGATTTTAACCCATCCTTCAGCCGAACAACAATTGGAACTTGGTACTTGGTAGTACCCAAGAATATGCGTCGGCCCAAAACTATGAAGGGTCAATTTAACCATGCCAACTTTCCCTAGTATTAAATAACAGGGACAGGGATTTATACACTAGCAAAGTGTGTGTGTGTGTGTGAGAGGAAAACGAGACAGATAGAGAGATAGTTAATTATGAATTCAAAAAAAAAAAATTTAATAATAATAATGAAAACAAAAGGTTAGTTAATTATGAACAAATCCCAACCACTTAACAATATCAAATAATAAACTTTAGGGCAGGGAAGATATTGTTCATGCAACCCTAGTTTATCGCAATTGCAATATAAAGAATGTGCGCCATTGATTAGATATTAAAATTGTTTCCAAAACCTTTATAGATCAAAAATATTAATACAAATTAATATTTTCAAAACCTCTAATAGATAATTTACAAAACATGTTATCGGATTCGGATTTTGATCAATCATGTATATATAATCTCTCTCCTAATATTTTTCTTGTGAAGGAAATGGATTCTTTGTTAAGTGTCTTTTTCATTCACATTTTGTCGAGTGTTTCTTTGATTAGTGTGACGACCATATGAACAAAATGTCCAATACCATCATTAGTCGTTAACAACTTTACAAACAATCACAATCCATTAATATCATGTAAAATAAATAATATTAAACAATATAATAATTGATTGGATGAACATTTTGATCAACCCCTTTCAAAGTGCTTTCATCTCATCTGGAACAAAATTTGACAGTGTTTATGTTGCTCGCAAATATTCTTTATCAAATGCGTATGTCCAAAGGAAAAATCAATTTCTTTTTTTGTTTTGGTGGAAAGGAAAAATCAATTTCATGACACTTAAGATTGGTCTTTGCAAAGCCTATAATAAGGTCGAATGGTCCTTTTTTGAACATACCTTCCTAAAGTGGGGTTTGATTATAAATGAGTTATCATTGGTAAAGTCACCCTTTAGTGTGGTCTTGGACAAGGTTGTCCCCTCCACATGCATCTTTTCATTACTTGTTAGTAAACCTTGTCTCCTACCAAAAAAAAGTTAGTAAACCTTGTCTAATTACCTACTCCAAGATGAGCTATCCAAGCACCTCCTCTCCAATTCATAAGCTCACAATTATTGTTTAATTTTTTATGTGAGCACGACACTTTTATATTTTCAAAATCTAACGGTTGTGAAATTTTTTTGGAATTCAAACCCATTTTAACTCCTCAAATGCCTCAAACTTCCACAACTATGGTAAATTTTGAAAATAGACAAATGTCACACACACAAAAAACATTGGGCAAGAATTGAAGAAGAGTCGTATCTACTATCAAATCAAAATTTTGCAATTCATACTAACTCATTTGAGCCAAATGTCTCCCACCTCCTTTTTTTTTATTTTTTATGATTGTATAGTTTTATCTTAAGCCCAAGGGCTATTATCAATATGCCTCAAGATTTCTACAAGGTTTCGGGACAAAAGCCCAACACGAATATATCCAGTGTTCCTTTCAACCGAAATGTGGCCCCTGCAATTGGGATCGAGGTTTCCTCCATATCGAGGTTTAATGTGATGCCCATTTATGAAAAATATTTAGGCCTATGCACTTATTTTGATTGATATAAACAATCATTATTTATCAATGTCATTGATCGAGCTCAATCAAAACTAGTTGGGTGAAAGAGAGTCTCTGATCTCTGGTGGGTAAGGAGGCCCTTTCAAAATCAATTGCTATAGGCAATCCTCACTACCCCATTTCCATGTATAATAACCTGAAGAAATTACTTATTAGGGTGGAAAGACAAATCAATATAGGGGTCTTTTGGGTTATTTGGGATTAGATTTGTAGCAATAAATCTTTAAGTGGCCTCGATTTCGATGACCTTAAGAGCTTCAACTTGGCCCTTCTAACTCACTAGTGCTAGGGCTTTATGGGGCTTTATTGCCAATGACGAGGCCCTGTGGGACAAAGTCCCCGAAGGGAAGTACATACCCTCTGTCTCCCCTTAGCATTCTTATTATCGGGCATGAAGAAGTCTCGTGAAAGGTAGATCTTTGTTGTTGAATGGATTATGTTGAAATGTTGGTGATGGCAAATCGACTTCCCATCTGTGTTTTTATGCTTGGGTCCGTCATTTGCTGGGGGCAAGTTACCTAGTATTTACCCTCCCAAACAACTCCACCTATTGGAGGACCCTATCCTTAATCCACAAAGACAATATAACATTCCCCTTATCTAATGCTCCTTCTAGGTTACCCAAACCATCTTTAAACTCCTATCCATATACCCCACCCCCCACCCCCGGCTTGATAGTTGGTTAGGGACATACAATGGTTTATTCATAGTTAAACATGCCTATTATGTTGCTCTAAATATTAGTAAGCAAGTGGTGCTAATCATACAGGTTCGACATCCACTTATGGTTTTTGGAAGCCCTCGTGGAACTTGAAAATATTACCTAAAATAAGAATGTTTTTATGGTTAAATGCCACTGTTGTTAACCAACGGTTCCAAATCCCACTCAATGGATAAAAATAGGTTAGGTATGAAATGCTTGTCTAATTCTTTACTTCATCCAAGGACCTCCTGCTCATTATGTGGCTTATGATTTTCAGTTTTCAAATCTCTTGTCAGAATTTATGGTCACTTTTACTGTGATGGCTTAGAATTCAAGAGTCTGGGAAAGGAAGGAAATGAGCTATCATCTCAACGATTCATTGCGGCCAAATGCAAGACCAATTGGAGTATTTCAAAAACAATTTTGGAGGCTAAAGATGTTTGGGATGCCCTACTTTTTGGCTCAAAGTCTCACACATTACAATCGTCTTGATTTGCCAACCTTTGTTTAGGTTGTAAATGCATTACATCATCTTTGGACTAGGCTGTGACGGCCTTACTTGATGATATTCTGTTAATATCTAAATATTTTGTTGCCATTGTTTTTTGTTTCTTTCCTAGGTATCTGTATAAAGAAGCCCACTTCTTAGTTGGGGGCTCTGAATTTTTTCCTTTCTAAATCCCGGTGGATCCCTCCCCCCTTTTTGTAAATTTGTCCTTCCTGTGGAGGAGATTCTCTCTTGTCGATTTTAGTTAATAAAATGTCAATCTCTTGTCCAAAAAATATTTGATTAACAAACAAGCCATTACATCACAAATGTTTTAAAACTAGATTTAGGAGATTGGATAAATATTCATTCATTGGAGATTATGATGTTGTAACTTTTTCTATGATAAATTACAAAACGGGAGAAAATCAAGGTGAAAAATCCACGCATCTTGAAAATGCAAATTTGGCATGTAGTCATGATTTATACCACGTGTCAATCCAATCAAATATCCTCTCGTGAAATAACATCTTTTTTGTATGTCCATACACACTGTATTACACAAAGTCACTCTTTTAGATCACCATTATAGAATCTTTTATGGCTTTGTATTTTCAAAGCTATGACACTTTATCATATGATACTCAAAGTTAACATGTGAATAAGAGACTAAAGGTTTACCCTCAAATTTTGAATCCCATCTAGTATATTATATGGCAATTGTTGGCACTAACCTTTTGAATAGTAGGAACTTTATACATTATCGGTAGTATACGTACCCTCACACTCTCCCCTCATGACATATCTTGATACTATCTCTCATTTTTTATCACGTGTATTTAATAGGATGGTGCTCCTTATTGGAGATCCTTTACCATATTAAACATATGAATAACCCTATAGTGTTTAAAATACAAGAATCATCAACCAATCATAAAAGATTAATCATGGGTGTAGTACCTAAACCAAGAACAATAAAGTACTCCAATCTTAAAATATATAACCATATAGATTTACCATTTACATAATAAACAATGGGACATTCATGACATGAACCATAAATGGGAATAAAAAAGTACCTGTGTAAGTTTAGAAGCCCCATGAGCATAGATCATGAACATCTGTCCTATGTGGTTAAACGTTACTCACATGAAGATGACAATGACAAACTACGCAAATATAGTCCTATTGAGATCTTTTGCAGCCTCTTACTCTAGGATTTCCTCTATTTTTGTGCACTTGCTCTTGTGAGAAAGCCTTGCTCCCAAAACCAATAAGACATTAAGTAATAGCTGCAGGGACCGTCAGTATTCTATTTATAATAGAATTCCTAAAACCCTATTCCACTCTCACAATGGAAAGAGCTAGGAGTTTCCTAATTGCTTAGGCCCAATGGATTAATCGGTATTAATTAAGTCCACATAAAAATCCTAACAATCTCCCACTTGGGCTATACTGATATTGATGTCTTTCCATTGACACCTGACCAAATAATCCCAAGACTGAACACCACTAAAACAAACTTTGATTCAATCAATAATCTCTACTGTTGAACAATAGTAAAAAATACACCTCAATATACGGCATATAACTATCTAATGTTACAAACAATAGAAAACTATCAATCCAAATCGCCTGGAAACATATATATATATATATAAGTAATTGATATCATACATGTGATCGCATGAAATATAAATTTCCTTATAGGTCATTTATTGATCTAAATATCAGCCTACCTTGAAAACCTCATAGGTAGTAAACTTTGATATTAATCGACACTTAGGCAAACCGTCATTTTCTTGAATTAATGTCTTACTTTGGCATACCGCCATGGCTAACCACCACTTCCATAGATTTAGGTTAAATACCACCATAAATCACAAATTCTGACGAAATATCGTCAATTACTTTAACTTATTGTTAATTACTTTGACTAAGAACTGTTAATAAAACTTAGTAGACACCCCCTTTAAACTTTGACTTTTACCATCTTTAAACTTTGGTTGTCACCACCATGATATATTGGTTAAATGAAATCATAAAACTCCCAATAACCAAGCATATCAAAAAACTCAATAACACCAATGTCATAAAACATGGCTCTTGAGCACTTTGTCGATAAACTTATATGAAGTGTATTTTTAATGTGTTTCCTACACAATCAGGGTCAACACAAACAAATGAAGTATAAATGTACATAAATAATTTAGATAACAGAATTCAAGATAAAATCAATTCAAAATTACTCCAAAGTCATTGTAAACTTCTTATTTCCCTTCAGTTATGCTTTGATCAACAACAATACCTGTTTGGGTTCCCTGCGAGCTAAACCAGATTAAGTAACCCTAAAAATCTCAGGTATGAAACAAACACACTAAATAACCGGGCTAGAAAATTTAATATGTACATCAAGCAAATAAACTACACAATAAATGCATATCTAGCAGATAAAACACACAAGAGTCACAACCATAACTACATTTTTATCCTTTGGGCTAATAATGCACTGGTCCTCTTGTAAATCCAAATTTACTGTGAAAATACAATTACTTTTATCATATATGGGCTTAGAAACCTCTAAGTTATAGTCATTTCCATATATATATTTTCTTTAATTTAGGTGACATCGCCTTTGGGCAAATGTCACCAACTTTGCTGCGCTTGAAAAAACTATGAAAGAATAATATGTCTCACTTTGGTGGATTCCACCAAATCCTTTCATAGCTTTATAGAAATATACTGTGCAGTATAAAATGTGCAGAAGCTCACACCCAGTTTAATTCTAACATATTTGTCCATCATATGGTATTTCAAACAAAACATACAAGTACAAAACGACATGAATATGAATTTACTATATATTTCAGCCATAAATAATTCTTCAATATCAAGATAATAATAAATCAATGCAAAACTCAAAATAGTTATTTTGCATGAAAAACAATATAGTACACTAAATTTATTCTCCCACTACCAACCTAGTATACTGACCTTCTAGTAGTAACATCCTCCCACTAGCAACCTAATATACCAAATTTATCCTCCCACTTGGTTCGACCAGCCATAAATTAACCATTTATTAGAGAACATAATTCATTAAATGTGACATGCATATAAACTTGTTCACATAAGCCAAAAAACAAAAGAAAACTAAACATTTATCAATTAATGTTCATAAATAGATTTTCAAAGAACAATGATAGTGTTTAAGAATTTGGTATTGGATTGATCAAAATTGATACTAATCCAATCTAATCAATCCGAATCGATCAAATCGGAATACAAAAATAATACATTAAATAAACTTATAACCTATGGTCATAGTCATGAAACACTCATCCACCCTATTGCCATTGATCAACTGTCCAAGACCTTTTAGGGCAAAAATCTTTGCTTTAAAAGCATAATACCAAACTATTGATTTGGTTTTACTAGTTTATAAAACTAGGTCTTTGAGGCATATGTAGACCTCCATATTCTCAAGCCACTTTTAAAGACATTCAGTTTAGTGGTTTAACTCAATGAATAATAATTCATTCAATATTTAATTAATGCATGTAACATCAATAAAATTAAACTAATATTACATCATTAACCATTAAACATAACCAGAGTGTCAACTGAACTACATTCTCAACCTACATTCTCAACCTTTGGGTATGGAATGCACTAGTCCACTCAAAAACTACAATGACCGTGGGAGCGCTTCAACTTAAAAAATTACTGTCACTTTTAGATGAATAGCAACTTCTAGGTTAAGGTCTGCCTAGAGTACACTTACATTTATGCTTATCTTTAATAATGTCGCATTTGGGCAAGCATTACCTACTTCTTGTCATTAATTTTCTATGTTTTTGAAAATAAGACAAAACCTTTTGAGTTGCAAATCTATTGCAGTAATCTTAGATTTTACCACTTTGGTGGGTTTCATTAATTCCATTGCAATAGCTTACAACTACACATGACAACTTAAATTTGTGGATTATTTAAACATGAAATAAATATCATTTAAGTGTAAAATAATAAGTATGTAACTAATAGCAAAATAAACATTATAATGCTCAATTATCAATTACTTAAAGAAAGTCAATCGGAACTACATTCCTGACCTTTGGGTCTGAAACATACGTCCACTCAAGTTTTTGTTATTACTGCGAGACTTCTTATAACTTTTGAAAAGTACCACACATCTTTGGATGGACAGCATCTTCTAGGTTGATAAATCCCTATTATGTTTTTCACTTGTTTTAACTTTAACTTTTATTTGATAATATCACATTTGGGTGAACATTAGCAACTTTGCTACCAACTATTGTTCTCTGTATTTTCAAACAAAGAAGACATTTGATTTATATTATATTATAATAAAGTTGAATTTTACCACTTTGGTAGTTTCCATCAAATCTTACTGCAATAGTCTACAAATTAATTCCGGCAGCTAAAAGTGGGATTGTTTAAGCAAGAATAAAAAAAAATATTCATAAACAAAAGCATGAGCTATCATTACCAAGAATAAACAAGTTTATATTATGATATTCAAGTAATGTATGAGTTGGTTTTATTTTATTTCTTTCAATTAATAGGAAAATTATGAAGAATTATTCAACACCCATACTTGTAACTTATACAAAATAGATCATAAAAGTTGACCAAAACTAAGCTCATAATATATCAAAACGAAGAGCACAAAAAACTGGACTCAACGCAAAAAACCAGAGTGAAAAATTCTTCATCGTTTGCCCGTACGAGCCATTTGAAGTTGTCGAAAAAAATATCAAAATCAATATAATTTGCCCAAACCAACCGGTCTGGCCAAGCGGTCTAATCCGATACAAACATATTAATTCCGGGTAAAAAATCCGAGTCAAACTTGGTTGTATTCGGGTTGGGTATTTAGGCCAAAATTTAGGTTAAATGGTCAACCTTTGACCGAGTCAAACAAGTTGGTCATGAGTTGACCCACTACACTTTCGGGTCAACTCGGTAGCGTGTCCGAGTTGACTCGGCGATGACTCGTCGCCTTTTTTTAAAATAAATTCTTTTTTCTCTCTCCTTCGATAGTTGATTTTCAGCGACACATGCCGGTGCGTCCGGAGATTTTTGGTGACTTGCGGTATACCGTCGCGACCGTTTTCTACAACTTTTCTGAAGAAATTTTTTCGATCCAGAACCTTTAAGTGATAATAAAATTACGATTTCCATGATTTGGGATACAAACCCTATACAAAATATTTTTTTTATATTTTTATTTTTATTGATTCTAACACTATAAGACTTAGCTCTGATACCAATTGTTAGAGATCCTTTACCATATTAAACATATAAATAACCCTATAGTTTTTATAATACAATAATCATCAACCAATCATAAAAGATTAATCCTGGGTGTAGTCTCTAAACCAAGAACAATAAAGTACTCCCATTTGGGAATAGAGAAGTACCTGTGTAAGTTTAGAAGTCCCATGAGCATAAATCATGAACCTCTGTCCCATGTACAATGACGAACTACGCAAGTGGAGTCTTTCTACTGAGATATTCTGTAGCCTCTTACTCTAGGGAGCCTCTTACTTTAGGGTTTCTTCTATTTCTGTGCACTTACTCTTGTGAGAAAGTCGTGCTCCCAAAACCAATAAGGCATTAAGTAATGACTGCAGGGACCGTCAATATTCTATTTATAATAGAATCCCTAAAACTCTATTCTACTCTCATAATGGAAAGAGCTAGGAGTTTCATAATTATAGTGAATCTATTATTGCTTGGGCCCAATTGATCAATCGGTATCAGTTAAGCCCACATAAAAATCCTAACACTCCTCTATAGCATCGGCATGTCTTAAGGTGTCAAAACCGGATGAGTATTGCCAAACCACCTTGCCGCCTCGTAGAGTATCATGATCTCCTTTAATACATAAATCTATATATATCTTTTCTCAAATATTTTTCTATCATTTATATATATATTAAAAAAAAAAAAAAGATATATTCTGTTTCCAAATGAATACCTGACTAGACGTGAAAGACAATATAAATTGCAACAGGTCTATGGAAAACCCCTTAAGGAAAAAAAAAAAAAAAAACAGAAGAAAAAATCACATAAAGCTTTACATGCACCACAAGAATAATATTGTATCGGGACTAAAATATTATTCTAAACTGTTGATGGAATTTGGTGAGGACTGGAAACGTCTGGACGAAACGAGTTAGTTCAACCCAAAACTTTTGTCCTTCCATGTAGTTTTGATGGTCCAAAGGTCAAGTTAAGCGGGCTACACGTGGATTCATGATGTGAGTATGTGACTCGATTAAACACAATCAGACGCTCCAGAGGCTTACTTGGTCCAGTTCTATAATATCGACGTAACACCCAGTCAATCAGAGCTCATTTATTTACCGTCGGATATCATTATACGGTGAGACCCGGGATAGGAACGAAATCTACGGTAAAAATCTTAGGTCTGCGATCAGTATTTATGTTTTTTCGCATACCTAAGTAAAGCATACCATCCAGAGTTCTCGAGCACTACTACCGTGTACGGTCTACGGTGTAACCTTCTAATCTCTAGGGTTCTCTACGGCCAGGGAGAATCCAAATTAATTGCTTTGAGCTTTTACGGTAATGAGGTTTCTTTTCATGGAGAGAAATTTTCTGGAGGATTCTAGAAGAAGAGATCCTTAATATTGAACTCGCTTGCCTCTGATGTTAGCTACCCACACCTGAAAATCTCTCCAACGCATACAAGAGTTCCGCGAAGACTCACAGGTATATTCAGATACGAGCCCTAATTTTCGCAATTTCTACTCTACAAATCATATGCTCTGAGACGGGTTAGCTTTGCAGATCTGTAACTTTTTCAGTGCTTCTGAAATTTAAACTGTTTCGTTCAGTCTAAGGTGTTCATGTAGTGCATGCTAGTATTTTGTTTCCATCCCTCTCCGTTACAGATTTTTCAATCATTCTGCTCTATATTCAGTTTGTTTAAAACACTAGAACCTTGATGTGAGTCATTGCCAATAGTCTGTGTAGGTTTATGATCAGATTAGGTTTTTGTTTACTTTTGTTCAATTTTGTATTCGAAATGTTACTCTTTACGTGGATCATGCTGTGTTTCATGTTCTTCCCTGTTTTGGATTGTGACTAATTTATTTTCTTGTACTGTTGTCTAGATCGTTGATTATTCGCCGGGAGTGACCAATTTGTCAAACGGGCTGGTTTTTTTCTGGCAAAATGAGCGTTGTCGGTTTTGATTTGGGTAACGAAAGCTGCATTGTCGCTGTTGCTCGGCAGAGAGGCATTGACGTTGTTCTTAACGATGAATCGAAACGGGAAACTCCTGCTATCGTCTGCTTTGGTGAGAAGCAGCGGTTCATTGGAACCGCTGGGGCAGCTTCCACGATGATGAACCCTAAAAACTCGATCTCTCAGATAAAGCGTTTGATCGGAAGGCAGTTTTCTGATCCAGAGTTTCAACGTGATATTAAATCATTGCCTTTCACCGTCACAGAAGGGCCGGATGGTTATCCATTAATTCACGCTCGATACCTTGGAGAAACAAGGGTCTTTACGCCAACGCAGCTTTTAGGTATGGTACTGTCGAATCTGAAGAGCATAGCAGAGAAGAATCTAAATACGGCAGTAGTGGACTGTTGTATTGGAATTCCGGTGTATTTCACGGATCTTCAAAGAAGAGCCGTTTTGGATGCTGCTACAATAGCGGGTTTGCATCCGTTACGTCTAATGCATGAGACGACAGCCACAGCCTTGGCTTATGGAATATACAAGACCGATTTGCCGGAGAACGACCAATTAAATGTTGCATTTGTTGACATTGGCCACGCATCAATGCAAGTATGCATTGCAGGATTCAAGAAAGGCCAGCTGAAGGTTCTCTCACATGCATTTGACCGATCACTTGGAGGTAGAGATTTTGATGAAGCTTTGTTCCAGCACTTTGCAGCAAAGTTCAAGGAAGAGTACAAAATTGATGTTTACCAAAATGCACGGGCTTGCCTTAGGCTACGTGCTGCACTTGAGAAGCTGAAGAAGGTACTCAGTGCAAATCCAGAGGCACCATTGAACATAGAGTGCTTAATGGATGAAAAGGATGTTAGAGGCTTCATCAAAAGGGAGGAGTTTGAGCAGCTGAGTGTTCCAATTTTGGAGCGTGTGAAGGTGCCTTTACAAAAGGCTCTTGCAGATGCTGGAATAACTGTTGACAATGTCTATGCAGTGGAGGTGGTTGGTTCAGGGTCGCGTGTTCCTGCAATCATTAAAATATTGACTGAATTCTTTGGAAAGGAACCAAGGCGTACTATGAATGCCAGTGAATGTGTTGCCCGGGGTTGTGCACTTGAATGTGCGATTCTGAGTCCAACATTCAAAGTGCGGGAGTTTCAGGTAATATCTTCTTCTATGTTTATTACTTTCATTTCATTTGCTTTTTTATCGAGTTTGTTGATTTATCTAATCCCAATACTTAGAAGGTCAAAACAAATCTAGGGATTTCCTAAGAACTTAAGAATTCTACTGAAGATCCTTGAAATAAATTGACTTTTCTATTGAGGACACTTTTTCAAATTAAGTTGAGAAATGATTGCACAAGGGCCAGGGTTGAGAAATTCAGAATGCTAGTGAAGGTCCTGTCCATGAGAGAGAGAGAGAGAGAGAGAGAGAGAGAGAGAGATGTCTTAGTGGGTGGCTGAGGAATAGGTAATTCCCCTAATGAATATGGAAGATTGAGAGAGATGGAGATGGGGTACTTTCCTAATAAAGGAGTATAGAGGGGAAGAGATAATGGTGGTGAATTAATTTGGTCTCCTGAAGTAAATGGTTGATGCTTTTAAGTTTCCAGTATAAAGGTTGTGATCTATTGTGCTTGTCATCTGCACCTTCACTTAAAACAGCTTGTAGTAATTATGTCTAGTAAGTTCAGGCCTTTGACCTATCTGTTCTCTATGTGATTGGAAATTCATTGCAGTGTGTCTCTAAGTCCATCCATAGTTCAGGCCTTTGACCTATCTGTTGGCTTATGGCACACTAAGTCTGGTTGTTTGTCCAATCTCCATTTCTTTTGGCAATAGATTCTTAACTGTGTTTAAGAAATGTATAAACTGCTACACAAATTGTACACATTGTTAGATACTAGTTTTCAAATATTCCGACTTTTTTGGCTATTTCTGTTGCAGTTGTATGCTTGTTACAATTTGTTAATGATGGTGTTGAGTCATGAGTGATTTGTTTCATTTGAGATTACAAGTGGATCTGCTTTGATTTACTTTTATTCTTACATGTTAATTTAAGTAATTTGACGTTATTAAGCAAGCTAGTGTAGATTTTTTACTGGCATGCCATTCTTGTTATTAAGTCTTCTGTTTTTGTCTCTTCAGGTTAATGATATCTTTCCCTTCCCAACTGCATTGTCATGGAAAGGGTCTGCTCCTGATTCACAAAATGGTGCCACAGATCATCAACAAAGTACCATTGTCTTCCCCAAGGGAAATCCAATACCCAGTGTCAAGGCCTTGACATTTTATAGATCAGGAACATTTACAGTTGATGTTTACTATTCCGGTGTGAGCGAATTGCAGGCACCAGCAAAGATCAGCACTTACACGGTAACTGTCTGCTAATGGGGTTCAATTATAGACTTTAAGCTTTATAACGTGTGTGCAAATTCTCAGTTATATTCTGAATGTTCTCAGATTGGTCCATTCCAATCTGCAAAAGGTGAACGTGCAAAAGTGAAAGTGAAAGTTCGCTTGAATGTGCATGGCATTGTGTCTGTTGAGTCCGCAACAGTAAGTACTGAACGCAATAGTCCCTTAATTCAACTTCCATTTGTTGGCATTTTCTCTAGTTCATGGTAATCTTTATTTCAGCTTCTGGAGGAAGAAGATGTTGAGCTTCCAGTTGTAAAGGAGCCAGCAAAGGAGGCTACAAAGATGGAGACTGATGAGGCTCCTGCTGATGGTGCACCTGCTGGTGCAGGTGAAAGTGATGCAAACATGCAAGATGCAAAAGGTGCAACTGATGGATCGGGTGTTGAAAATGGTGTTCCTGGGTCTGGGGATAAGCCTGTGCAGATGGAAACGGATGCAAAGGTTGGTTATTCTTTTCCTGTTATGCCTATGCCTTTTTATTCCCCTTGGTCTCCCCCCCCCCTCCATATTTTCTGCTTGGAATTGGTTCAATTTAGGACCCAGTTTGGATGGGGTCCATTTGCTTTTTTTGAACTGTTTTTAAAATTATCTATACCTTACAATTAGCAGTTGATTTGAACCTTAAAGAGGCTAATTTTCGTCATGTGTAATGTGACATGCATGGGATAATCAGTGGTAAAGCTGATTCTGCTTCACTACACCTTTGGTGGCTGATAACTGCACAGTTAACAAGCTATACAGGGCATTCTTTGGCTGGTTAACTGTGTATTTATTTACAGTATTTTAGCTGGTTTATGGTTCTCTAGATGGGTAATGTAGAAATCTAGAGCTTGGCTGGTGCAGCCATATAAGGGAACAAGACAGTGATACAGTTTCATTGACTTGGCTGGACTGGAACAACCCTCTCTGGAGGCCTAAGCTGAGATGCAACTGAGCCAAACCAGTTTCCTGGTCTAAAGGGATTTGGTGGTCGATACAAGGATGCAATATTTAGTTTATTTTATTTAGGTGGGTGGATTATGTAGGCATTGTTTTGGTAGGTTGCTAGTTTGAGTTATTCTGTAGTTTTAGTTTCCAATTTTATATCTTAAGGGAGCTTCTTTATATTCATGTAATACGTTCGGAGAGCAATAGAGAATGAATTGAGAATATGGAGTTTGGGTTTTATCTCACAGGTGTGTTGTGTGCATGTACTGTTGGTTATCTCTTCTATCTTCTTCCTCTTTTCTTCGATTCATCTTTTTGTTCTTCTTCCCTTCAATTGGTACGCTTTACCTTCCTCTGTTCCTTTTCTTCCTTACCTGACCTCTATCTTATCCTTTTCTATTCCTTCCCTGCTGTTAACAGGACATTAGAGTTGGGAGAGATTTTCTCAATCTCCCTCATTCCTTCTTTTTAATATTTTCAGCGTGGGTGTATCTAACGGACTTGACCCTAGCCCTATTTAGTTTGCCCTGAAACCAACCCTGCTGCATGAACCAAGCCTGTAACCATTGCTGAATTCAGTTCTACCAAGATATCCAGTTTCAGGAGTTGGTCCCTGTACTGATGCTTACCTGATGATGTCTGTATGATCTGGAATCAAGATAGCAAGGGATTATGAACATGCTCGATTTTTAAGGTCAAAAGCCAACTTTAGTTGGGAGATCTAATTCGAGTTTCATTTCTGGATATCTTTCTTATCTTTTAAATTCTGGGTTGTGAGTGGCTGGAACCAAGGGGTTCAGAGCATAGTTGCCACCGCCAAGGCGAACCAAGCCGGTAGAATGTTGTCTAAACGTTTAGGCAACAAGTCGCCCGCCTAGGCGTTGCCAAGGCGCCTAATTCACCCAAGTGGTTTTCCCCCCCTCTTTTTTGACATTATTTACGATGCTACATATACCTTGTATTATAAAAAATCAACATTAAGCCATCTCAGGTCGTCAAAAATTAAATTTTTTAGAGAAATGTTCTTGTTCTCTAATAGGTTTGACTAGTTAAATGAATTTATTTTTACATAAAAATTTTTGCATGGGGTAGAGCACAAAATCAGCTTTCCAACAGTCTAAGTTTATTTAAATTTAAGTTGAAAAATGACAAATTTATGTTCCGGTCAAATTTATTTTAAAGTGCACAAATGCTGTTAAAATCATCTGAATGAAATAATATTGGATATCAAACAAAAGATTGTTTTACTGGGCTATTTGTTTTTAACAATGTTTAACTATGATTAGATTTATAGGATTATTAGAATTGAGAAAAACCCTATTATTTGAAAGTTGAAAATTTCCCCTATTCTTGGATAGGGTGTTTGAATTTTTATCCTTTTTTTAAAACTATTTTTATTGGATTCATATAGGAGGATATTTTCTTATTTATGTTTAATATTTTAAGTAAATGCTTTTACAAATAAATAAGTGGTGTTGATGAGGACATCACTCTAAGATTTAGAACTTGTCAGTTGATGACCAGTGTTGTGTAGTTATTTTATCTTCTTGTAATTTTTTTTTTATTTAGTGTCCAAATTATTATGTATCAATGTTGTAAGGGAGTTATTAAGAAGTTATTGTTGGAGAAGCAGTTATTAGGGAGTAGTTATTGCTGGAAAAGAAATTTTTTTAGGGAGTTGCTCCTCTTTCTTCATTTTGGGTTTTGAAAGGCTGTATTTGGACAAGACAATGAAGGAATGGATTGTATGAATGAATGAAAATACGAACTCCTCCCCTCTTGCTGTGTGAGTCTCTCTCTCCCTCTCAATTTCTCTTTCTTCATTTTCTGTTCTCCCTACTCCGTCATCCTCTGGTTCTACTTTTCTTTTCCCTATTTCTTCTCTATCTGTTCCCTTCACACCTTAGGAGTGAACCCAGGTTGGTGTGAAACCAATCCCCCTTTCTCTATCCTAATACTTCTCTTATAGGCTACCACCCTCTCCCCTATTCCTTTTCTATCATCCCAGTTTTCCCAGTGTTGTATTAAATCATAGCCTTAAACACTAAGGAAATTCATCAATTAACAGCAAGGAGGCAGCGGGACAGCAAAGGAAGACTTGGTCTAGGTATACCAAATCTGTCCTACATTGGTTGCGCCTTGCAGTAAGGCAACGCCTTGACAACTATGTTATGGAGTTGATTACCCATTCTTAAATCTTGGTGTGGTTGGACTCATGTGGAGAGCTAATACCCCCGCAAGCTACCTTCTTTTTCGCTGGTTTCCTGATCTTTCGAAGCTTGGAGATGATAGGAACCCTTTATGCTCTTTAACTAGTTATATTTTGATGTCCTATATTGCCCATTTCTTTATCTGTTATTACTTTTGAATCTTATCTGTTTACTCTTCCAAGAGTACCCTTCACTCTCACGTCTTCCATTAATAACAAATTTGCAACTCATAAGCTTCAATAAATTTACAGAAATTTCACTCTCTTTGTAGACATTGATTTATTTACTTTTTTCCATTTAACTATGGACTTGAGGATTTCCTTGTTTGGTTGGGCCCACAAGCGATCCAACAAGGGTTATTCTGACCTTTACCTGCTTCAGACAGCCAAGACAGACTGCCCACCCGATTGTTGACACCGGGCCTAAGTTGGCCATTAGCTCTCTTGGTTCAATTTTGTCCTAGAATTTTTAGCAAAATAATTCGGTTCTGACTCAAGTTGAAACAACAAAATCCTATGTGAACCACGGGTGTCCGTATGTTGGTGAAATTTCATCTCATTTTAGCAGAAGTTTTGTCATTTCGGTCATTGTGGCTCATTACAGTGAAATTTCGAACATGGGCCCATATATATAAAAGCATGTTTCAACAATATTTCGTCTCATTTCATCAAAATTTTGAACTTTCTTCCAGTTGCTCGAGAGCTGTAGACCTGTGAGAGAACCTCAAAAGTTTTTCCACAATTCTTTATTTTGTTGTTGAATCAAGGCTTGGGTGATTAACTGTGGAGCATCCACTTCAACATTGGGTGGGTTAGAAACTTCTTTTAACAATTATTTTCCAATTCCCACCTATAGGGCTTCTGTGATGGATTCACATGTCATAGGATCAGAAGCTGACCGCCACTTTGGTGTTCTTCCCCCCCCCC